>NC_088304.1:1500000-1611920 GCF_032854445.1 Liolophura sinensis
CATATACACAACCCTACTGTACATTGCTGTCAAAGTAAGGATAATTAACAATGTCAAAATTGAAACTATCTTTCTTGTCGAAAAGTCTGTGAGAGAGGAAACCGTTTTGGCCTTTGAGCAGACAAGATGTACCATCCGGGGAGTTTGTGGTTTGCCGGTACTTTAAATCCAGCGAAGGTGGGTAACTATCTTTCACAGCCTTTGCCATATATGGATTGTTTAAAGTTAGCAGATCATCAATATACCGTTCGGTGAATAAGAACGATTGGGCCTGGTGAGGATTACTCCTCAATAGTTCCTACATATAGTCGTATTCAGGTATATAGGCCGGTAATCCAAAGAATGGGGGTGGGGGTGGGGGATGGGGGTGTGAGGGAGGTAACGGTGGCATAATTTGTACCCATCGGAATACTTGTACACTGCTGATATATGGTTTCCTCAATTTCACGTAGATCTTATTAATGAGAAATCCAAATAACTCGATGAACAACGAAATTTTCCTCAAAATGTGGTTGACGGATAAACAGAACAAGACACTTGACTTTCTTGGCACAGGTAGTTAAAGACGCAGTTTATAAACACGCAAATAGAAATTAACATCGGATTTGACATATACATATAAATAAGCCCTACCGATTCTCGTGTTCTCAAAGTGTCATCTACATAACACTCAAATCATTAATCTGTTTATTTTAACAGAATATCTGTTGTTTAAGTGGCGCTAGAATGTATTTCTGTTATAATAGCACAATATTCTGTCATGTTCAACATAATACACACTAAGTCTAACAGAATCTTTATGTTGAATTAATAGAATATGGATGTTACGTTTAACAGAATAATCTGCTGCAATAACAGAATACATTCCAGCATCACTCAGACAACAGACTTTCTGTTAAATATAACACAAAATTTTTTTGAGTACGGGTATCGTAATCTTTACCAGCTTATATAAGTATTCAAAATGGAATGAATGAATGTTTGGGGTTTAACGACGTACTTAACAATTTTTAGGTCATATGACGACAAGCAGTCAGATGGTGTTTGTACATATACTATGTCTCCTTGTGGCAGGGCGAGTCCATGTCGCCAAAATGTTGTCGCCACTGAAGTATTATGACGAAGACACCAGACATGACACCCCACTCAGTCACATTATACACATTACACCGAGCCAATCCGTCATATTTCCTTGCTCTAACCCCTCACTGCTGAGTGACAAACGACGCAGCAACAAGTACGATTTTCAAAATCTTTGTTATGACCCGACTGGCTTTGATCCCGGGTCTTCCAACTTAGAGGCGTACGCTATTCAGAATGGAAGAGACGTAATAGATGACCCCAAGATTTCAAACCATCCAGTACCCCATCACCTGTATATCCAGGTACGGTTTATCCAGCAATCGATCAGAACTGCGCATGTGTACATGTTTACATTACAAGGGCAACAAGAGTGGACTGAAAGAGGTGTGGATTTCATAAAACATAAAGCAGGCGTTATTTCACCAGTCTGGACGTTTACCATTGTAATGGTGGTATCCAATCTTCTAGCGAAGGGTGATGTCACATAAAAAACGTTTCTGAGAAACGTAACAACTATAGCACAAAGCGAATACATCCGGGTCATTTGGCGCAAAAACGTGATCTGCATGAATGTGAAATTTAAAATCAATATATACGTTGATGTGTTCATTTATTAGAGGTGCCAACATTCACACTGTATGTCTCCGGGACATGAACCATTTCAAGAGTTGGACCAGAAATACAGCACCAATTTAATATCATCTCTAAGTTCATAGACAACAAGTACAACAAATTGCCTCACCTGGCCATCTCTAGTAAGGTCATCTGGTTACCTCTCGTTTCATAAAACTACTTTGTAACCTTTCATTGGGAGAATGTTGGATCATCGACCAGTTCGTAAACACCATTTTTCACAATGTAGATGCATTTACCATTGCTACACAATAACTTAAGACGACGAAGCCTTACGAGCCTAAGTCTTACGAAACAGTCGGACCATGAAGTTATATACGTCACCATGGTAAATGCGCTTGATGTAACGTTGCGGCAGCTTTGTAAGGTTTTTAAGCCGCCTGCACCACCGTCACAAAGCAAAGACCAGAAAGAGAAAAGACGAAAAAACGCCAAGTCTAAACACCATATTACTGAAAGGAGCTACTCTTGAGACCGAAGACATAACGTCGAAAGGGAAAAACCCATTCTGGTCGACGATTTTAGCGTAGTATATAGCAGAGTCCTTGGGTGTCCTTCTCCGATCGGGATCGTTAAAGTCCACGTGGAAAAGCCCGAACTTTTGGCTGTAACCACTCACCCATTCAAAATTGTCCATGAGGGCCCAGGCCGTGTAACCCTTAACGTTACAACCGTCTTCATGTATGGCTGAAATGAACACAGAGAAAATATCGGTGTACGCTATTTGCTATGTCCTAAGAAACTTTAATTTAATAACTGTCCTAATACCTGACCTTTGAAGATATCCGGGGAACATTTGTGACACGTACTATTAAAAAGGAAAGACAAGCAATAATATAAGCTGAGTTACTTAAGAAAATGAGCGAAAACAGGCCTAAACGGTCACAGACACGAAATCAGACGTAAACGGTCCCAGACACGAAAACACACCTAAACGGTCACAGACACGAAAACAGACCTAAACGGTCACAGACACGAAAACTGTCCTTAACGGTCACAGACACGAAAACAGACCTAAACGGTCACAGACACGAAAACTGACCTTAACGGTCACAGACACGAAAACTGACCTCAACGGTCACAGACACGAAAACAGACCTAAACGGTCGCAGAAACGAAAACAGACCTAAACGGTCCCAGACACGAAAACAGACCTAAACGGTCGCAGACACGAAAACAGACGTAATGGGTCACAGGCACGAAAACAGACGTAAACGGTCACAGACGCGAAACAGACCTAAACGGTCACAAACACGAAAACATACGTAAACGGTCACAGACGTGAAAACAGACCCAAACGGCAACTCTGTATACCAACTTTTAATAAGGAATATTTATTGACTTACGAATATTGGTACGTAAGTCTGACCAGTATATATTATCATAATACCTGCTATGTGTACGGAAATCAAAAGCAATAATTTTTCATTTTCGATCGTGTTTCATAAAAATAATTAAAATATTTTACCTGAAAATGTGAATAAAACTTTGACCTGATTACAATCAGAATCGTTCCAATTGAATACCATTTCCTGCAAATCTCAGGAACCCGTTGCCATAGTTACCTTGTAAAACGTTGTTGATGTACATCCGGAAGTAGTCCACTCTGTCTCGATCCGCCAGTTGTCCTAAATCCGATACTCCGTTCTCAGTAATGTAAACAGGCACGTCTCCATAACGTTCCTTCACCCATCTCAGCAACTTCCGCATCCCCCAAGGAACTACTTTAAGCCAATCGGAAGCCGAGCTGAAAGACAAAAAACTACACATCATCTAAAAGACCATCTTCTACTGATTCCAAATATGGATTTCATGAATTTTTTTTACACTTTTGACAGTGAATAAAATGCAAATAATAACTGAGCTTTGGATGTGGACGTTTTGGAGTATATTTGACCAGCTGACGTCACCAGTTTTCTTTAACGATCAAGCATACTCTGATTGCTATAGTTCCACGATCAACATCAATAAACACGTAAGCCCCAAATATATGGCCCCAAAAGTCCACCATAGAACCTGAGATATCTTTCCTTTCATTTTATTTACTGTAAGACAAAAAAAGAAAAGAAAAAAAAATTTGAAAAGGAGTGAGTGAGTGTTGTGGTTTAACGTCGTACTCAACAATTTTTCACTCATATGACGACGAAGGAATCCTTAGGGCGCATGTACGTGTAATGTGCCTCCTTGTTGCAGGACGGATTTCCACCGCTCTTTTATCTAGTGCTGCTTCATTGAGACGACTTATCGAAGGCAGGTAAGCCGCCCCACCCGAGCCCTTATACTGATACGGCTCAATAAGTCGTTGCACTATCCCCTTCATGCCGAACGCCAAGCGATGAAGTTACAACTTCCACTTTTAAAGTCTTAGGAGTGACTCGATCAAGGATTGATCCTGGATCTACCGATCCCGAAGCGGACGCTCTACCAACTGTGCTATCCGGGCCGGTTTTTTTGGAAAAGGACATTTGGAATCTACATTAAATGGACTGAGTATTCAACATACATAGCAATCCGTCTGGTAAATGACGTTAATTCTTCATTAAAACCATTTAACGCATTGTTTTGCAATTTTGCAGAGGATGAGGAACATCAAGCCATTAAACTGTAAAAAACAAAAGTACATGTATTTAGGGCAAGTGCTTGTGCTAAATTCAAAATTTCTAGTTAACATGCTGACCTCTTCCAGTAAGGGTCTTGAATGACGTAGACATCCTGGTCGTGCTCGTAGTTTGGCGGATGTAGCTCGGGCTCGTGATGGGACACGATCTGTGACGTGTAATGATTCAGCCCGAAAAAGTCAGCAGCACCTGGAATAGTAAGAGGGGATTGGTTGATTAATCCATAAAGGAAAATGCCAGGAAAGTTGATAACCTGGCCGAGCAGAAACCAAAGTTTGAGAACACAAGCAATTTTTGGCACTTTTTTGTACCCCTATGACTAGATTTGAACTGAAGCCTTGAATTGGGGCATTCATCTTGACAGTTTTAGTTTGTCCAAGCTAAAAGAAAATAATTTTTGCCTCTTTGTATTTCGTTCCGGAATACCTCAACAGTAACATAGAGAATCCACTGAGAGATAGATGCATACTGGGTTTTTATTTTGAAGGGCTGATATAGAGTACAAGTTCCAGGCTAACTGTCCTCTCCAAGCGCTAATAAAGTGCACTAAGGGTTTCACCGCACACCTTGTACCAATTCATTGTATAACTATGGGAGGGCAAGCGTGAAGAAAGTGCCATGTTTCGCAGTCTTTGCTGCCGTAGAGCGCGGTTGTCCGTTCCACGTCCAAATTGTTGCAAAGTTAGCCAACATGGCCGCCCGCAAAGTTAACAGCGAACTTCGCGTATTCTTACATATATATGGTTTAAGGCAAACGCTAAAAACAGTCATTGCCGATGGTGGTTTTCAAACATTGAATCCACTTTGTCTAGAGCTCTGTTTGCCTTGACTTCACTTTAAAAAGATGGGCATTAAAAATATGCCAGGTTACCTCGATTTTGCATTTTATCTTCTTCGGTAAAACTCGGAAGCCGAGAATACTCTAATCCTTGCGCGTGACTTTTCTTGCCAATGTATTCTTTCATGACATCCGGGTAATCTCCCGAAGCCCCGTATATCGGGTCGGCGAACCACCCCAGCTTGAAGAGTATGGCCCTCTCGGCAGCTTCACGGTCCACGTGACTGTCTGATGCCGGTTCCTTCCAATCGCTGTCCACGCTTATTCCTACCATACCTGCAGAAAACAGACTCATTGATTGATTGATATGACTGGTGCTGAACGCCGTGCTCAAAAAGGAGAGGTTCATGGGTGAGGAAACCGGAGTGCCTTTTATAAACCAACGACCTTTACCACATACCTGACAGTCGAAACAGCGAGAGCTCGATTCCAACATGCGATTCCCTGTACAAAACTCATCTGCATAAAATATTTAGTTGCTTTACTCTTAAAGCGAGAATGTCACTGCGAAAACTGATGGAATCCTAACTCTTATTTTTATTATCCTAACGACACCCTGACATTTTTATAATCCTAACTCTTTATTATTGTTATTTGTTTATCACCGACGTTAAAATAAAAACTGTATTTAGAGTGTGCTGTAGAGTGTGGTGGGTTTTTAAAGAGGAGTTCACGGATAAATATCATTCATTTCCTTGAGAGTTTCTAAATTCATACCTACAGGCGATGATAACTGTTATTGCTGGTATTTCGAACAGTGCACCTATGCCGCCGCTGTGAGTCCAGCTCATGCTGGCTTCCCCTCCGGCCGTATGTGGGAAGGTCTTTCGGCAACCTGCGGATGGTCATGGGTTTCCCCCGGGCAACGCCCGATTTCCTCCCGCCATAATGCTGGCCGATGTCGTATTAGTAAAATATTCTTGAGTACGGCGTAAACACCAATCAAATAAATAAATAAATAAATCGCACAGACTCAGCCAATATAGTCGGGTACAATATAAATACGATGTGGACTTCTGTGTCAGTGTACAGAGATTTACTATCTTGTACGTGATTCAGTTTTCAGTTCAGTTTTATAGTATTTTATAGCCATTGTGATCAGATGCTGGCGTGAAATGTACCTATAAATGCCAACAAATGTCTGCGTTGTGGTGATGTCAGCGATTTTTTTTTTTTTTTTTGATTGATGTTTTACGCCGTACTCAAGAATATTTCACTTATACGACGGCGGCCAGCATTATGTTGGGTGGAAACCGGGCAGAGCCCGGTGGAAACCCACGACCATCCGCAGGTTGCTGACAGACCTTCTCACGTACGGCCGGAGAGGAAGCCAGCATGAGCTGGACTTGAACTCACAGCGACCGCATTGGTGAGAGACTCCTGGGTCATTACGCTGCGCTAGCGCTTTAACCGACTGAGCCACGGAGGCCCGGTGATGTCAGCGAGGTTGAGAGGAAAGAAAAGAGAATTACATCTGTAAATCTACCCCTCCCTCCGAGCCAGGTCATCTGGAAACTTGAGAAAACAAACTCTGGGGTTCTTTTACGTGGAGATATTTAATACCCTTGTTATCATTCTTGTATAGCTGTTTAACAGTGGGCTAAATAACGACACTCTGACATCTCGTACAGGTTGGTCTTGTATGACCTAATTCGGCGGAGATTACCGAATGTTGGCGGAAAATATGATTAAATGAGAATCATGATCCATTGATTTTAAATGAAATGCTACTCAAATAAATGCACCACTTTTTGTATTTTTAGTCTGAAATGAACAATACCCACGGGTATACATAATTATGAATAAGTAATTAATCCAATCCTTTAATATTAGGTTTTCTGAGTAAGGATGGTATAGTTTGACACTGTTATATTTATCGAGTTTCATAATATGCTCACGTTGGATATATGAACAGTTGCAAAGTGCAACTGAGATACATGTTTTACTATCCGCAACTTATATACTAGCATGGCACACGATTTGGATACCGGTACGGATTTCATTCATTCGCCAGAACATGCCAACAATTTAAACTGTTGGATACTTCTCTTTGCATGATTCATTCCGTCCAGTTCTATATTAACACTTAGATTAAATTGGAACTGAATGAAAACATTTTCATCCATCAACGACGTCCAGAAACGATATTGCGACCGCTGCAATGGGAGGGCGGCATATTTTTTTAATCCCGTGAAGTGGCGCTAGCCTGAAGCGGGACTTCGAGAGGGACTTCCAGGAATGGATTGTAGCGTAACGCCTACAAAGTTACAACGTATCAGTTTCCATTGTAACGTCGTATTGTCTTTAATGTGACGTCAAGGTCCTGCTGCCAGGCGTTTGACATGTCACCAGAGCTGAATGGATCGTAAACAATCTTGCTATTGTCCTTTGTGACGTTGAACGCTCTGTCGAATTTCTCCCCCTTCAGTGAGGTCATAAAGGAAGGATAGTGAAAATTACGCACGTCGTGGACGAACAAAGCATGCTGGGAGCGACGTCACAATGACGTTTCCATGGTTTCTCTCTAGTCGGAGACGTTCTGTTTACCGACAAGACGTAGGAGAGCTTCCAGAAAGCTACATACGTGGATATATACCGGCCAACATTCAGTCAACAAACATACAGAAAATAGATTTAGGATGGGTTGGAACTGTTTTAAGTGTCAAGACAATGAAGAGAGCCAAGAAGAAGGTAAGGGACATTTCTGACCGTTTTTGCCATCATGCTGCTGTTTGTGAGAGTTTTCAATATACATCAGTGGAAAATATTTTCCTATAAAATTAAAATCCTGTTATTTTTCCCTGTTCAAACTTAGTTTAACATGCCAGGGAAGTTTATTCAGTAACCAATGATTAATCTATGCGTGGAAGAAGACATTCGTATACTAGCCGTCAACCGATATGGATATTCCAGGTCAGTAATCGCAAGGCCAATTCTCAAAACGTGGTTTAAAATAAACCCTTGAAAATATCGTGCTATAAGTTAGGAACTTTAGACCAGTTGTTTGGTAAAGCCTTCACTTAAACGTATGGATGGAGCTATCACCAATTGCCAAGTCTTTTACGTCAAGGTTACCATGCTGCTGTACTATGGCTTAAACATCTTTGCTAAGTCATGCAGGTTTAAGTCAATGTTGGTTTTATGCCAATTACTGCAATTCGTCGCATGTGCATATTAAAGGCTTACAGAGGCAAGAGACTCCCATATAGTCCACCAAAGTAACCACTGGATATAACTATGCATTTCATTGGTGTTTTACGCCGTACTAAAGAATATTTCACTTACATGTATAGGCCTACGACGGCGGCTACCACCGTGGTGGGACAGAAAACCCGCGACCATTGGCAAGCTGGCCCATTAAGAAGACCATCAGTCCTTATTGCAGAGTTTATACACAAACCAATACCACTTACAAAAGCCACTATTGATACTAAATATCTTCCTTTTATAAATATATGGAAATCACTGTTAGAAAATGAGAGCTTCGAATCTTTTTGCGGTAACATCTATTGCTTACCTTATACTTTTATTTCTACAGCATACATTGGAAGCAAATGTATCTGTATTTTTTACGATGAAAATTTATCAAAGTTTTAAAACATAACGCCTGTAAATAAAGGGATGATAGAAAACTCTCTCTCTCTCTCCAGCGGAGAAGGTTCTAGTAGGGACACAGATCAGCCAATCTCTACAGAACCGATTCCCCTGGCTCTACAAACTCATCAAGCGCATCAAAGGTAAATTATCTTACGACACAACTCCGTTCGTATGTCTGTCTACAGACAAAACTTTGTTTTATTAACAAAACTTTTGTTGCTGAATGCGCAAACTTGAGTATGTGCGGACACTCTGGTTTCGGTTTATACTTGTGGTCAATGTGCAAACTTGAGTATGCGCGGACACTCTGGTGTCGGTTTATACTTGTGGTCAATGTGCAAACTTGAGTATGCGCGGACACTCTGGTTTCGGTTTATACTTGTGGTCAATGTGCAAACTTGAGTATGCGCGGACACTCTGGTGTCGGTTTATACTTGTGGTCAAGTTTTAATGGAATTAAATTTATTAAAACCAATAATGAACTTGATTATCTGTTGTTCACTGTCCTACGTCTAAAACACTGAAACATATATAGGTTCGTATTTACTTAAACCAGCTTTTTCTGTAGGTATAAATGTTGATGAAAGCGTCTACGTTTCTTGGGGATTTCACACACGCTTAAGGAAACATTTAAACAGCTTTCTGCCTTCTCTGTTTACTCGACTTCTCATCTGGGTATCTGGTTACTACCGCTTAATTTACTTATTTATTTGATTGATGTTTTACGCCGAACTCAAGAATATTTCATTTTTACGACGGCGGAGAGCATTATGGTGGGGGGAAACCGGACAGAGCCGTGGGGAAACCCATGACCACCCGTAGGGTGCTGGCATACCTTCCCACGTACGGCCGGAGAGTTCGCCAGCATGAGCTGGACTGGAACTACCGCTTAAAGTTTCACTTTCTGCAATTGTTCCCTGTATTAAATTCAACAGAAGATGGTGCCCCCTTCAAACTCAAGAAACGACGAAAGCGCAGAGTGAACAGTATAGTGCCAGTTACCTCCCCTGCTCTGCCACGCGCTCAAGAGGTACGTAATCAGTTCATCTTGGCACTTATGCATATCTGAAAATATCAATTATCTCTAAAATGGAATTATTAATGGAACCAAATCTTTTCTCCCCCTCCCCCCCAAAAAAAAATGTTGGAAGCGTGCTTCTGTATCAGTCATCCTTTCATCTATTAACCGGAGCGTCATATAAGGCTACCCTTTTTCAGGCTTTATACGACAGTTAACTAGCAGGAAATGTATATCCTGAAACTACTGACTAACAACCAGTGGAACTAAAAGGTGCTTAGTATTAGCAGAAAACAGGTTTATCAGTCCACAAAGCACAAAAGCATATTGCCCTCACTATAATGGGTCTTTAAGATTTACAAATAATAAGTTTTTTCTGACCTGAATTATATAAAGAAAATTCTCTAACTTCTATGCTATGCGTTTTGAAGATATATTTAAAGGTTTTGAAGATATATTTAAAGGTTTTGAAGATATATTTAAAGATATATTTAAATGTTCGTAGTTACAACATCCGGTAGTCTATTTGCGTAGAAATTATGTTAAGCAGCGAGTACATATGCTGATGTAACTAAAAGAAATATTTTCTCCCATTGGGAACGCAGTGAAATTGCAGAATGGGATCTTTCACATTCTTATAAAGAGTACATATACCAACTAATAGGCTAGCATCCAATCACTAGTGAAGACGAACACAGAAACGTACATCGTAAGACAGTAAAGGGGTAATTACTTCACTTTCAGATGTCGTTATTTGTTTGCTGTTTGAAACACTGTTTGCATTTTAGGAAATAAAGAAGAAAACAATGGAAAAGGGGAAGAAAGAAATTGTCACAATCAATGGCAACGTCATCGCGGACAAAGGATCCGATTCTAAAAAAGAGAAAAGGGCAAATAATCTTGATGAAAACAAAGATACTGGACAGTATGGTAATGTCAGAAGAATTATAGTGCAGCCCATGAACTATCAAGGTTCAAATTGCACCAAGCAGTCTAACAGGGAACATAACAAATTCCTGGCATCTCCATCGTTCAGTTCAGAAAGCCTGTACTCCGTCACTATGGGGGAGTTTGTAGAAAGTTGCGGTTCCTCCGTTTCAAGTTTTGGAGAAAAGCAATATGGTGAAAAATATTCTGATGAAAGCAAAACTAAGGTGACCCACGCCGAGTCATTGGATAAATTGAAACGTATGACCGTTTTTCCTGCAACTAGTCAAAACACACAGGGATATGTAACATATCAGGGCTCCCAAAGTCCGAGTTGCACCCCGATGCGAGCTACCTCTCCTTTGGACAGCAACTTTACAACATCCCTGAAAAAGGAAGGTTTCTCTCACCACGACAGTCAAGCCAGCCTGAAGACTGCAGTAAAACCAAGCAGCCCTGGGGACAGCCAAAATGTCATATCTCAGGGCAATGTCAAGAGAATCCTTGTGCCTCCAGCACCAAACCGAGATGCTCAAAGGGTGTCTCTTACCCCTAGCTCCGGAAGACCTAGCCCGGTAACTATGCGCCTGGCTTCACTGATCGACATTGTTGTTGACGCCGCCATGAAAGAGCTCAATGTTGACCCTGCGTCCATCAACTCCGGACGACCTAGCCCCGTAACCATGCATGTTGCCTCACTGAACGACAATGTTGTTGACATCGCCATCAGAGAGCTCCAAGGAGATGCTGTGTCAACCAGTTCCGAACGACCCAGCTCCGTTCCTCCAGAGGTCGCCACCTTGGTAGACAGTATTGTCAAAAGTGCCATTACACAGTTCCAGAGAGATACGGCGTCCACCACCTCCGGGCAACCCCGCTCCGTCCCTCCAGGCGTCGCCACCTTGGTAGATAGCATTGTTAAGAACGCCACTGCACAGTTCCAGAGAGATACCACGTCCATCACTTCCGAACGACCCAACTCCGTCAATCCAGAGGTCGCCACCTTGGTAGAAAATGTTGTTAAGAGCGCCATCAGAAATGTCCACAGTGATGGCGCGTTCACTAGTTCGGAACAACCCAGCTGCCTCACCCCAGAGGTCTCCTCCATACAAGAGCTTCAGAGAAGTGACGTGTCAACCAGCAAGATCCCCACTGACGTGGAAGCAACAGAGAAGCGGCAGGTCATTCATGACTCAGTCTCCCAGGATAGCAATTCTTCAACGAAAACTGATGAATTCTACGAATGCAACTTTGACGTCGTCTTCGCTGAAGGATATGATGATGAGTACGATGAATATTATAATCAGGATTATGATGGCATTAATTTTGATGAGGACGACGATGTTATTGACACAGAGGATGAGAAAGACGCAGTGAACGTCAACAAGACCACTGACACCAAAGCTCAGAAACTCAAGGACACAAGCTCAATCTGTACCGTAGACAGGCAAGAAGGAGACCACATAGCAGTCGACGTGAAGAGTCAGGACCCATTTAGATAGTGATACTGAAATGAAGTCGGCCAGACCCAGCCATAGTAACAGACATGAAAACAGATGAAATAGACATCACCACCAATAACCACATCATCAATATCGGAGAAAATATCGGGACAATATCGGGACAAAAAAGCGATAAAAGCAGGCTTAATGCAGGCGACATCAATTCTAAAGCCAAAAGTCGTCTTTCCTCAGTTGCCCAGAACGATGACACTGGAGGAAACACATCTGCCAGATCGGAGCTTCTACTTTGGGTTAACCACGCAACACATCGCGATAATGCGCGAGATGACCCTAGTGCCACTGGTGACAGATCTGAGGGGAAACAAGGCCACAGGAAAGACATGGACTCAACCAGGCATGGTGGGACGCTGGCGGCTGTGGGCGAGGTATCACACAGGAATGACACAGACACGGTCACTGAGAGCAAGATCCAAAGCATCCAAGCAGGTGACACTATGGAAGATGATGGAAGTGGTACAATCGGGAACGAGGTCCCTTTTATTGATGATGGTGTCACTGACTCAGCTTGTGTCCCTGCCGTTGATAAGATGAGTGCTACACCGGAAATGTACAGATCACGGCGCGTAGAAAGGAATGCTGGGAACCAGTATACTGCGGATGAAGCCTCTAATGCTACAAACACAGACGCTACGAAATACAACAATGATGTGACTTCAACTTTCAGCATTGAACTATTCCATGATCTGACTCAGGGAGCATAAACTACTCACAGCTTTTGTATTGTTTTTAATAGGTTCTTTGGACGTTAAAACTTTCGAAATATCAATTTAATTTTGTAGCATCTATACAAATTAACGTACCGAACCCGTGTCAACGCATGGGCAACAGGAGAAAGGACGACAAAGACTACGTTATACATTGCTGTACATTTTCTACCAGGCTTGACAGGCATGTTGTCTTTCTCATAAGGCGTGTGTGACAGAACAGTTAGGCGTGTATGACGGCGGAGGTTTGCATACACCTGGGAGCAATAATCAGTCTGGTCTATACTTATGTGTCAGGTGGTGATTTACTTATTTGATTGGTGTTTTACGCTGTAATCAAGAATATTTCACTTTTACGACGGTGGCCAGCATTATGGTGGGAGGAAGCTGGCCATGCCATCCGTAAGTTGCTGGATGACCTTCCCATGTGTGACCCTCACGTGGAGATTGAAATTTAGTTTGACAAAATATTTTATAGGTGGGATACACTGTAAAATGTGCGTCAACACAAAAGGTTATCTTGAAGTAATAATGCCTTTTGAAATGAGTATGGGCTGCGCATATGTAGAGAAAATGTAGATAGGTCACATGAACAGGAGTGGTTAAAAACATAAAATGGTGGCTTGTGAATAGATTTTGCGACGCCCCATTTCTCGATCTTTAACAGTTCCTGGTCACGTGACATATCAAGACCCTGCACATGCGCGGTGGACATTCACTTAACACCTGGGAACATTATCAGACATTCCCTTGACACACAATGTACACGAATCGTTCCCCCTTACCTGTAAGGTATATTGTCACAACCAAACTGGAATCACCAGGTAAGAAACAGGTGTAATTCAACGACTACTGCTCTAGGCTAATTTCATTTCTTCGTCGTCATCACGACCCACTCTAAAGACCAGCACGCCAGACGATGGCGAGACCTGTTCTGCCAAACTCTGTGGAATTTTACAGCCGTGTGTACTGACTAGTTGTCTCCCCCTGCTTAGTGTTCACCCAGCCAAGACCGCCCCACGCTTGAGAGTTCCGGAAAGGTCACAGGAAGCATCTACAGAGGAGCTATTTGGTCAGCTTTATCGAGACTATCGAGACATTCAAAATTCAAAATTTTAATTCTTCTTTCAAAATTGTAACGTAATAATGTAATAATTCTGGTTTATAAAACTGAGTATCATTAAGATATCTTAAAATAGACCGAATTTTCTATTTTTGTCTCGGAAACTTTGAATTACCGGTAAAAAGAGGTTTATTAATTCAGCCTGATATGGTTTTATTAAATAATCCGGATTTCTAGCTTTTAGTTCCTGCGGCCTTGCTGCTTGGTATGTTAGTGGATTCAGTGAGAGCTCACAAGAGGCACAGAGGTACATTCTGGTCACTTGTGGAACTGAAATGGCGTTTAAGATTCAAAATTCCAGATTTCCTCTCAAAACATTAAATATTTTTATTACTATTATCTGCATGTTTTATTAATTGAAACAAATTTACAAAATAACACAAATTCAATATTTAAGTTTTCTTTTCGACAATCACAAATAGCTATTAGTAAGTCGTTTATGGACTGATTTAGCTTTGTTAATTACACCCTCTGTTTGTGTTAATCTAAAAAAAAGACTAAACTCTTCGTTGCATTTTATGTCTGTTAGAATGATCACCGATTCAGATAAATACTAAAAACTGTTTGATTGGTTATAAACATTAGCATCAACTGAATTCCGTCCGATGTATTTATCACAGTTCGATTCTTATACAGTTTAAGGTAATTGACATAGTATAGGAATATTTGACAACTGTCGGATACATATTCCTAAATGTCAGCGTGATTTGTACTTAACACATTTTAAGCACACCCTAGTGTGATTTGAAGCCGATACGTGTTGGAATACATCGACATGATTTTGCAGTCGACACATGTTGACACGCATCTGTGTGATTTTGTAGCCAGTACATTTTCACATGCCATGTTGGCGTGAGTTTGTGGCCAAAATTTTTGACGAATATTTGCGCGATTTTGCAACCGATAAATTTTGACACGTGTCGGCTTGAGTTTGTAGACAAAACAATTTCACGCTATAAGCGCCGTGATTTTGTAGCCGATACATTTTGACACATGTCGGCGTGAGTTTGTGACAAAAACAATTTTACACTAATCGCCGTGATTTTGCAGCCGATACACTTTGACGCATCCGCGTGACTATTAGCCGATACATTTTGACACGCATCGACATGAGTTTGTCAATAATATTATTGGACCAGTATTGGCGTGGTTTTGTAGCGGATACATTTTGACACGCGATGGCGTGAGTTTGTACCCAATATTTTTTTACAAGTATTGGCGTGATTTTGTAGCCGATACATTTTGACATGGATGCGTTGGCGTGAGTTTGTGGCCAATATATCTTGACAAGTATTGGCGTGATTTTGTTGCCGATACATTTTCACACCCGTTGGCGTGGTTTGTAGCCAATTCTTTTGACAAGTTTGTCATAAGTATTTAAGTGATTTTGTAGCCCATACATTTTACCACGTGTTTTTGTGATTTTGTCACATATTGGCATGATTCTGTCTTAATGTACTTCGAAATGTGTGGACATGGTTTTGTAGAATTGCTTCACTATTCAAACTTTCAATAAGCCGAAGACATATATATGTACTGTAGTCAGTACAAATATGTTATGGAGAACTTTAAGCCAGATTCAGTTTACCAGATTGTTTCTTCTTCACCAACAAATTACACATCGTTTAGAAGTGGTGAGGAATTTTTTCCGAGCAGGCGAACATAATTCGCTGTATTGTCATCCACAAATGATAACTTCATGACGGTATAGATGTACTGAATTGATGTTTGTATATTTGTGTAATGTATTTGGTGTAATAAATTGAGGCAAGTAGCAGAAAACCATTCACTACAGTTCTCCCCTGACCTTCTTTATGAAAACCTTAATTGTAAGTGGGATGTCATGTCTGGCGTCTTCGGAATGGCGTTCTATAGTGAGGCAAACCAAACAAATAGCAAACCAAACAAACTTACTTACATCATCTATAAAATAAGCACAAATTGTCAATGAATGGTATATATCCCACCAAATCCGATTTCGTCTTGCCCTCAGGCACTTTGTGAAGCGAATGGTCCAAACAACGTACAGACCGACTGAAAAACAGAGCTATGCAGACATAGATTCTTGTGGCTGTCAAAAATTGTAAACCGGGATATGTAATACAAAATTTTAAGAAAAGAAAAATGATTTCACCTCTCTGGCCAGGTTTGAACTCTCGCTGATAGGTGTAATATGCCCTGACGTGAGCCTTGATGATGGTGTGCGTTGCCTTGTACGGGCCTGTCCCCGGCTGTTCTATCCCGGGGGCGAAGATTCCAATCCCGTACCCCAGCCACGACACTGACCACGGCTCGTTAAACGTCACCCAGTGACGCACCTGGATAAAGACACGGTAACAAGCGATTAAGACAAGTGTTTCATAAGTTTGCATGACACGGCCAGTTTATATAGTGCATAAAATACACCAAAGAGGCTCTCAGTGACTTATGTCAGCTTTGTCACTTACGCATGCCATAAGATCCAAAAACCCACGACCAGCAACCATAAACAGGGCCCACGGCAAGTAATCATGCGCAAAACCCACGACCAGCAATCATGTACACAGCCCACGGCCAGTAATCATGTACAGAACCCACGGCCAGCAAATCATGTACACAGCCCATCGTAAGCCATCGTGTACAGGACCCCATACACGGCCAGCAATCATGTACAGAACCCACGGCCAGCAATCATGTACAGACCCCATGCACGGCCAGTAATCATGTACAGAGCTCATGCACAACCAGTTATCATGTACAGAACCCAGAGCCAGCAATCATGTACAGATCCCATGGCCAACAGTCATGTATAGAATGCACGGCCAGCAATCATGTACAGAACTCATGGCCAGCAATCATGTACAGAACTCACGGCCAGCAATCATGTACAGACCCCATGGCCAACAGTCATGTATAGAATGCACGTCCAGCAATCATGTACAGAACTCACGGCCAGCAATCATGTACAGAACTCACGGCCAGCAATCATGTACAGAACCCATGCATGGCCAGCAATTTAAGATTTTACTCTTGTTTAAAGCCATCCTCAAGGATTTTTCACTTATCCAGTGAAGCACCGACAAAGTCACGGCGTAAAACCCCAATCATACTGTGTTATGTATAGTGTGGAAAGGTTTTGACGTTCCATCTTGCCATTGGGTTTGGCAAAAGTTTGTATCGATATCATAACAGGGTAAAAACTATGCTAAAAACCACCATGTAAACAATCTGAGGCCAGGTAAAACCCAAATCAACCCATCCAGGGCCCGGCTGGCCCATATGGTTAAAGCTATGACTGGCTACAATTATCAGGCCCTTGACCAATGGAGTCGCGAGTTCGAATCCAGCTCTCGCTCATTCAGCTGCGGCCAGATATATAGCGAAGTTCAATGGCTTACCTTGGTTTTCTACACATATAAACCGGACTCCCATGACATACGTGAAAGTATCGAGCGCACCAATGAACCAACCAATGAACCAGTCTGAGCCACCAACTCACCCGATCTCCAAATCTGTGAAAACAAAGTCTGGCGTAATCATTAAAATACTCGACGAGACTTTCGTTGTACCATCCGCCAATGTTCTGCAGCGCTTGAGGGAGGTCCCAGTGGTACAGTGTTACCATTGGCTGGATACCATGTGACAGCAAGGCGTTGATCAAGGCGTTGTAGTAGGTGATTCCCATTTCGTTAATGTGGTAAAGTGTTCCATCCGGCAACAACCGAGGCCAGGAGATCGAGAATCGGTAGAACTGAACCTGTGAAAACAACAGATTTATTTATTTGATTTTTTGACTGTTGTTTCATGCTGTACTCAAGAATATTTCCCTTGTACAACAGCATTATGGTGGGAAGAAGCCATCCGCAGGTTGCTGGCAGACTTCCCCACGTACGACTGGAGGAGAAGCCATCATCATCTTGACAGCCTTGGCGAGAGGCTACTATTTCACTGTGCCGCGAAAGCACGCTAACCATGAAGGCCCCCATTTACAGCAAGTAGCGTGATTAATTAGTTCAATAAATCATTAGTTAATAAAGTTCAATTATTCCTTACGTGAATTTGTCCTTTCATTTGAGGAAGTTCACTGGGAAAATGGTTTCTTGCGACTATTTTATATCAATTAGGTACAGGTATGACAAGAACATTTTACAAGATCACTGATAAATCCACAAATGAATACAGATAAACTGTCTGTGATTTTATGTTAGATCATTTTGAATACATACACATTGTCGTTTGCCATTGATATAAGTCCTTTAAAGAAATCATCTAGATCGCAATACATATATGTGTGTGACACGACGGCATATAATAGACCACAGAGGGGATAAGGGTGTGTGACACGACGGCATATAATAGGCCACAGAGGGGATAAGGGTGTGTGACACGACGGCACATAATAGGCTACAGAGGGGATAAGGGTGTGTGACACGAAGGCACATAATAGGCTACAGAGGGGATAAGGGTGTGTGACACGACGGCACATAATAGGCTACAGAGGGGATAAGGGTGTGTGACACGAAGGCACATAATAGGCTACAGAGGGGATAAGGCTTGTGACACGACGGCATATAATAGGCTACAGAGGGGATAAGGGTGTGTGACACGACGGCATATAATAGGCCACAGAGGGGATAAGGGTGTGTGACATGACGGCACATGATTGGCTACAAGCGGATAAGGGTGTGTGACACGACGGCACATAATAGGCTACAGGGGGGATAAGGGTGTGTGACACGACGGCATATAATAGGCCACAGAGGGGATAAGGGTGTGTGACACGACGGCATATAATAGGCCACAGAGGGGATAAGGGTGTGTGGCATGACGGCATATAATAGGCTACAGAGGGGATAAGAGTGTGTGACACGACGGCATATAATAGGCCACAGAGGGGAAAAGGGTGTATGACACAACTGCACATAATAGGCTACAGAGGGGATAAGGGTGTGTGACACAGAGGCAGTAATAGGCTACAAGGAGGATAAGGGTGTGTGACACGACGGCATATAATAGGCCACAGAGGGAATAAGGGTGTGTGACACGACGGCATATAATAGGCCACAGAGGGGATAAGGGTGTGTGACATGACGGCACATAATTGGCTACAGAGGGGATAAGGGTGTGTGACACGAAGGCACATAATAGGCTACAGTGGGGATAAGGTTGTGTGACATGACGGCATATAATAGGCTACAGAGGGGATAAGGTTGTGTGACATGACGGCATATAATAGGCCACAGAGGGGATAAGGGTGTGTGGCATGACGGCATATAATAGGCTACAGAGGGGATAAGGGTGTGTGACACGACGGCATATAATAGGCCACAGAGGGAATAAGGGTGTGTGACATGACGGCACATAATAGGCTACAGAGGGGATAAGGGTGTGTGACACGACGGCACATAACAGGCAACAGATGGGAGAAGGGTGTGTGACACGACTGCACATAACAGGCTACAGAGGGGAAAAGGGTGTATGACACAACTGCACATAATAGGCTACAGAGGGGATAAGGGTGTGTGACACAGAGGCAGTAATAGGCTACAAGGGGGATAAGGGTGTGTGACACGACGGCACATAATAGGCTACAGAGGGGATAAGGCTTGTGACACGAAGGCGCATAATAGGCTACAGAGGAGATAAGGGTGTGTGACACGACGGCACATGATAGGCTACAGAGGAAATAAGGGTGTGTGAAAGGTGTGACATATGTATAGGGATAGTTGTAGCCACAGCTGAAATTTGCTCATATATTTGAATTGATTGTTCTTCAATGCCAATATCAAGTTTTTCACTTACAACAAACGAAGGGTCAGTAGACTTACACGTCAACTTACATCAGCAAGTCTCTGCCAGCAAACTGAGGATGGTCGTGGGTTTTCCCCGCGCTGTGGCCGGTTTCCTCCCACCATAATGCTGACCGCTGTCGTATAAGGGAAATATTCTTGAGTGCCGCGTAAAGCACCAATCAAATAAATAAATACATAAGCAAGTATGAGTTGTAGACTATTGTTCAAGGGTTTGGGATAGACGAAGGATGCTATGGTTGTTACAGCAACCAAAATTCATTTTATAGACTTTTGTCTAACGGCTTACAATTGACAAAGGATCGTGCTTGACTTAAGGCCTTGTAAGAGCTGGAATCTATTGTCTAGACTATTGTTTTATACGTTGTGAAATATGAAGGTTGCTATAGGTCTCACAAGAGCTGATATTTATTGTACACTATTGTTTAAAGGTTTGCAAAAGACCATCACAGGCAAGAGCTGACACTTGTATATATCATTGTTCAAAGGTTTGCATTAGACGAAAGATCGTAGACAAGAGCTGACATTTACCGTTAAAGACAATTCAAAGGCTCGGAGTATCGGGTGTGACACGACGGCACATAACAGGCTACAGAGTCGGAGTATCGTAGGTTAGCAATAAACGAAGGATCGTAAGCCTGATCAAAAAGATATTGTATTACACGTCTGGGTCTTGGTAGTATCGGTTTCGTTCCTCACAATAACCTATTCCATGAATCTTACCCCAAGTTTTGCAATCATTTCGACGTCATCATGAATTTTATGGTAGCTGTCACAAGCGAAGTCACCGTTGTCACCATTCCACGTCCGGTCCGGGGTGTGGGTGAAAGTGTCCCAGATACTCGGACCTTTTCCTGGTGAACGGGAGTAGGAGGGGCGTTAATCGGTGATTGAACATATCCACTAAATGACTGACTGGTGCAATAATGAATAAATAAATATTTATTGATTGATTTATTTGATTGGTGTTCGCCGTCCTCATGAATATATAGGAAGTTATACGACGGCGGCCAGCATTATGGTGGGAGGAAACCTGGCAGAGCCCTGGGGAAACCCATGACCACCCGCAGGTTGCTGAGAGACCTTCCCACGAACGGCCTAACAGTAAGTCGATAAGCTGCATGTAGGCCTATATGTCCCCATGAAAATTACCTCCCAATTATCAAAACACCACTGCAGGCAGTTTGTGTTCTTAGCCCTTCCAGGAGATGTTAACTCGGCGACATTATCTTCTGTCTCCTTATATGGACGTATGGCATGATGACAGGTATGTATCACAGAAACGGATTAAATTTCCATTTGAAACTAAAATCTTGCCTATAAACTTACCATCTTCATTCCACGCTCCCTCAATTTGATAGGCCGATGTGGCCACGCCCCACATGAAATCTGGCGGGAAAGCTCCATAGATAAAACGCTCCTCGCGCTGACTGTCAATCCCATTGGTTAACACTGATAGAAATGCTCCAATCAATACCGTCGTTCTCGAAACCGCCATGATGGTAGTCAGGAACTGAGGTATAAAACTTATGGTATAAAAACAGAATGCAAATCTTATGACTACTGAATAGAAAGCATTATATAGGCCTACATTCCATATACATCGGTTAATTTAAAAACAGACAATTACACACGTTTCTACGCCATGTTAAATATCTTGAGAATGTCCTTAAAATATATTTCTCCAGGTCTCTTTTATTGATTTCAGGAGGTTTGCCAGGTACGTGGAGAAGGGCTGTGGTTTGTCAGGTGCCTGGAGAAGGGCGGTGGTTTGTCAGGTACATGGAGAAGGTGGTTTGTCAGCTACCTGGAGAAGGGCGGTGGTTTGTCAGCTACCTGGAGAAGGGCGGTGGTTTGTCAGCTACCTGGAGAAGGGCGGTGGTTTGCTCCGGGGATTCTGGCTGCCTTCACCCATAAACCTAACCATCATCATATAAGTTCAAAAATCTTGAGTACGGCTTCAAACGTCAGTGAAATAAATGAAAAAAATACGTTTTAACAAATTAATTTTGAGACACTCGCCTTCATGAAAGATTTGTACGTTATCAAGGTTGTCCCAGATGACACCAACGCCTACTTGATGAGTAAGTATTGAGTAAACTTATAAACACATATTCCATGTTTTAAAACATAAAATTAGGCGTGTAAATTTACGTTGTAATGTATTCTCACATAAAAAAACGCATACTGCCATATAATACAGGAGCAGAATACAGCCTCCATATAGCTGTAACAAATCACACGTGAGAAACTACAAGTCTCGCGTGATTACATACGACCGTTGTAAATTGTTTGTAACTTTACTTGAACAAATAATTATAGTATAACCCATACAGGTATTGATATTGCGGTGGGTTTTTTTTTCTACATGCAGCTTTTGAAAAATATAGAATAATGTGAAAAAAAAACAGACTATATATAGCTCACGATGAAAGAAAAATTGGTCTATAAAAATGGAGACCAAAAAGACGTAAAAAATTAGCATTAAGTAAAGGTAAGGTAAGTAATTGGATTAGACAAATGAACATGATGTAATGTCTCCGTGACATCTCTACATTATATACGGTGTGTAATAAATAAACAAACGAATAAACATACCTGGTTTTACTCAGATATTCACGTATATATCACAGTAAGTAAACAAAGAAAGAAAATAAAGAAATATGTAAACATCGTTTAAGGCCTGTATGTATAAGTGATACATAGTTCACATACATAGGTTATAGCGATGTTAAGATTTGTAATCCCTACTACGATTGACATGCGCTGTACTACACCTTGTAATCCGGCAGATTTGCAATGTTACGGTTTCCCTTCCCGCGGGCGATGTGTGGTAGCGCTGGTAGAACATGACTTAGACTACATGATACCGCCCTGTGGAGGTTTATAGGGCTTATCGGTATACCGTACTATGCGAGTCAAGCCGATTTTCGCAAGCCTCGGTTTTAAAGGTATCCTGGAAGGGTAGGACAAATAACGGGACAATATGAGGTATTTCCCCATAAAGTCCTGTCTTGTGCGTCACTTTACATATTAATTCCCTTCAAGGTAATGTACATGTATCGCTAAAAATATTTAAAAAATTCTACATTTCTTGGGTTATATATTTCAAATATGTTGGAAACTGAAAGAGGAAATAGACAAAAAACAAAAAAAAAACATGAAAACGATGATTATCAACGACGACCACTGCGCTTATATATGATGAAAATGATGACTATGTGATATATGATGACTATGATGATTGTTATTGTTTTGAGCAATGATATTATGAGGATGATTATTATAAGCAGCAATGCTCGTAAATTATCGCTATTGTTATCGCTACAACAGTGGTACTTCTATAATGATGCTGTCTAAACTTCTCTGCAACAGCCACATGACGGTCATGTATGGCGATGATGATGGTGGTGTTGATGATAATGATGGTGATATTGATGATAATGATGGTGGTGGTGATGCTGCTGCTACTGATGATGATGATGATCATGACGAAGACGATGGTGGTGGTGATGGTGTTGAGGATGATGGTATCCCCAATCCCACCCAACCTCTCGGTATCCCCAATCCCACCCCAACCTCTCGGTATCCCCAATCCCACCCCAACCTCTCGGTATCCCCAACCCCACCCCAACCTCTCGGTATCCCCAACCCCATCCCAACCTCTCGGTATCCCACCCCCACGCCAACCTCTCTGTATCCCCAGCCCCCACCCCAACCTCTCGGTATCCCACCCCCACCCCAACCTCTCGGTATCCCCAACCCCACCCCAACCTCTCGGTATCCCCAGTCCCACCCCAACCTCTCTGTATCCCCAGCCCCCACCCCAACCTCTCGGTATCCCCAACCCCACCCCAACCTCTCGGTATCGCCAGCCCCCACCCCAACCTCTCGGTATCGCCAGCCCCCACCTCAACCTCTTGGTATCCCACCCCCACCCCAACCTCTCGGTATCCCCAGCCCCCACCCCAACCTCTCGGTATCCCCAACCCCACCCCAAGCTCTCGGTATCCCCAGCCCCCACCTCAACCTCTTGGTATCCCACCCCCACCCCAACCTCTCGGTATCCCCAGCCCCCACCCCAACCTCTCTGTATCCCCAACCCCACCCCAAGCTCTCGGTATACCCAGCCCCACCCCAACCTCTCGGTATCCCCAGCCCCCACCCCAACCTCTCTGTATCCCCAACCCCACCCCAACCTCTCGGTATCCCCAGCCCCCACTCCAAGCTCTCGGTATCCCCAGCCCCCACCCCAACCTCTCGGTATCCCCAGCCCCACCCCAACCTCTCAGTATCCCCAATCCCACCCCAAGCTCTCGGTATCCCCAGCCCCCACCCCAACCTCTCGGTATCCCCAGCCCCCACCCCAACCTCTCGGTATCCCCAGCCCCAAAGCTGTTACGAACAGTGAATATCTGAGAAGAGGGTCGCGCAAAATGGGTACACTCCACCCAATTTTCTACTACTTCCGCCAGTACACTACAGCGAAGACACAGCGGTAATGGTAATGGTAATTATAATGATAATGATAATGTTGATAGCAGTAATAGTATGAAAATGGGCTTGATGACATCCAACTTCCAAGTATCGTCTGATTAAGATAATGGTACCAAGTGAGTGAGTGAGTGAGTGAGTACTTGGGATTTAAAGCTGTACTTAACAATTTTTCAGTCATATGACGACGAAGGAGTCCCTTTAGTACATGTAATGTGCCTCCTTTTTGCAGGGCGGATTTCCACCGCTCTTTTATCCAGTGCTTCTTCACTGAGACGAAATATCGAAGGCAAGTTGGGCGCCCCGCACGAGCCATTACACTGATACGGTCGTTGCACTATCCCCTTCATGCTGAACGACAAGCGAGGAAGTAAAATGATAGATCCTGAATCTACCGCCTCCCGAAGCGGACGCTATACCAACTGTGCTAGGGGTGCCAGTGGTATAAAATGGAGACGATAACTAACAACCACAATGGTAAGGATTATTAAATGAAGCATATGCTTAGAAGTTTTCTTACCTGCAGTTTGTAGATTTGTACACTTTTCCAGTAATCGTATCCCTGTAGAAGCGTTGATGTTGGTAATGGCCACCGAAGGTACCGGACTAACGCATAACAACAGGTGAATCGGAACTGCTCACAGTTGTGGAAGCGAACCTTGGCCACCATAAAGCGGATTTGCACAACATAAATCTGTATGTTTAAATATGTAAATTTAAAAGCTTCTGTCCGATTTTCTGATTACACGACTGAATTTAATTGTTATGTTTTCGTGGGTACCGATATATCGTGAATAGCATAGGCCTATATAGCACTATATGACAGCGAAACCTCTCGTGAGACAAAACTTAAAATGAAGCCAGACACGACGTCAAATTAAGACTAGATAGAGAAAACTATATTCGTCAAGGCGTCAGTGTTCATTTCAATGAAGGCAGGCGTCAATGAAGGCAGGTGACAGAACGTCTTTCACCCGCCTTGACATGAAACATAAACTCCACGCGACTGGTTGGAATTACAGGTGTTCCTAACAAAGCTGCTATAGTTTGATGTAGGTCTTCACTATGAAAGGTTCCAAATCAATCACCCGCCCTGTCAATCACCAATCAGTAATTATGCGACGCGATATACATGCAGATTCACGTGTGGAAATACAAGTGTGCACCGACGGATTCCGACTGCAGCTCTTAGAAGAACGTTACATGTTGCTCGTACACGATGGCCATCGGATGCTCTGCAGATACAACACTCTATACACCTCACGAACAGTTGGACCACAGTCCTCTTAAGGCTATGTAGGCTACACCTTTAACCTGGCTAATGTCTGAAGTATGCGAACGACCCGGACCACGTTCTGCTGTTTTTATTTCGTGCCTCACTGGATATATCACAAGCTGAGAGCAGCTAATCCTGAAAATGACCGAGAACTGAGCAGATGGGGATTATCTTTAATATACACTTGTGAGTGGTATACAGCAATAAGTACATGTACATGTACGTCACTGATGATTCACCACGGTAGGCCTATATACTTACATCACTTCAGATCTAGCACATATGTTTGTACTTCGATTAAATAAAATCCTGGGGCATAGTTTTGAAAATTTCTGATATTTTCCGTTCCGTCATTGCTTTAGTCTCAACCTTAAAAATCCTATATCGGGTTGTTCCCCAAGGCAGGTAAATATTAGAAATTTTCCAAAAGCGACAGGAATGTTTGATTTAACACAATACATCTCTGGTGAAGAGTAGAGGTTCGAATGCCAGTAAGACTTTATCCAGTAAATTAGACAATTAAAAACTACATTACCACACAAATTAAAGTGCACATCAAATAAAAAAAAATTCTGAATCGCGCTAGGAAAATATGATGTTGCTTCTAACTCGATCAACGTCCTTTACGCCAACAATGGAAAAAAAGAAAGATTTAAATGCCAAATTTCTGTGGCAAGTTTGCGCTCATTTTAGTTTGTCACACAACATAAATCTGAAATCAGCTTCCAGCTATCATGACTTAGCCGTGTTGTATTCAATGTTACCCAAAATACCAATCTCGTTAGAACTGCTTTGTTTCGTATAGTTTACAAATAATGATAAACGTGATATTCATCCTGTCGGTAGCTTTAATTCTTATATTAACAGAATCTTCATCGAGAACAAAACTTCCCTATAGCTAAATCTTAAAAACAAACGGTCCAAAGGCGATAAGTATCCTTTGTACCTGAACAAGATTATTGGATTCAATCCCATGGAATTTCAGTCCTTTCTGAACTGATCCTTCGATTCTTGCTGAATTCCTAATCCACATGTATCCACGGTAGTCACGTGGTTTTATGAAAACAAAGGCACTCAGTGAAAAATGTCTGCATATACGATTCATCATGATCCGACAAAGACAGATTGATCAAAATTAGTCTGAATAGATGAACGATAACCAAAACTTTGGTCACATCTGTTCTTTTTTTTTTTCGCTTGCACAAAAACCACCCGCCACTACTCCGACTGCCACGCGATCGCGAGCGATATCTTCATATACATAAACGCCGTCAACTCAAGAAGTGAAATATTCTTGAGTACGGCGTAAAACACCAATTAAATAAATAATTAAATAAATCAAATGCATCAATAGTCGCCCAGATCCCCGACGACATATCGACTAATCAGTCCAAGAGTTATGATAACCCAAAATTTTTCAGTCGAAGGTTGTCTCATTTATAATGGTATGTGGGCCTTCAGTGAAAACTTCAATAAGAGCATCAATACATAAAGAACACCTTACAACTTAATGGGAAATCGCCACCCGGTCGCTCAGGTCAACTGCCAAACTGCTCACAGTGACAAATCGTCTGCGAAATGACGCAAGGGCTTTCCCTTTATGCGGTGGGAGTTGTTACGTGACAGGTGTAGCCGATGAAGGATCGTGGTTAACCATCAGCCTACTGTATGCTGTCAAATATATGGGATAATACCCTTTTACGGCTAATGTTGGTATTTGAAACAGGTCTTGTCTTTCGAATTATTCCGTGGATATATATATGAAAGTGTCTTACAGACATTTATGACGAAGCTAAAATAATAAACAGATGCCTCTTTCTCTGTGTCATTGTACGACACGCTGCTAGCGTTGAGCTTTCACTCCAATAATACTGCATAGCTTTACAATAATATGATCTTACCTCTTGACAATATGTGAAGAAATACAAAAAAAAGAACTTGTGTTGTGCAAATTAATCTCCCCCTCCATTATCTCACTTTGTAATGCACTAAAAGGAAAAAAAACATACGCAATTATAGGAATCGAACTCGTTATCCTGTTCCACCAAGTTGCCTCAAGGTATGTATGTTACCACTGAACGAAAACGGGCAAGGCGTTTGAAACCATGAAATATGGTGAATGTAGAGTTCCTCTGAACTTTTAATTATTTCGTTTTTTGCAATTTATTGAAATATGATTGCGTGAACCAGCACGATACTTCGTTATAGCTTATTACTTCCTAACTAGATACCAAACCTGTAGAAATGATTTTGGTTCACGTAATCATACTTTTATCATGACGGGAATTCCCGCAGCAAAACGCCTTACAAGAGCAAAATCTGCTTTTGACCCTAGTTTTGCCTTTTGATAAAACAAAAACTATAAATCGCACCTCTCAGATTTTTCACACACTTTCTTCAGTGTACTTCATATTCAAGTAAGTTCTACTTGTTTTTCTGCATGAAAAAATATTAGACCTCACTGCTGCACCCAAGTGGTACGATTTCCTATCTAGTTGCACGGGGTCCTTCATAAAGTTGGACAAAATAAGAAATTTACCACACTAAATTTAAGAAATAAAGAACCTCTTGACAAGTGACGGTTGAAATTTTATTTTTTTTTTACATGACACGTAAGTAACATATCGAAGACTGTACACAACTGGAACATTTTCTCTTTAAAAACAAATGTGTATCGATATAGAATAAAATACACAACTAACACATAATATAACAATGGATGGACGGAAAAGTATTTCCAACGGACATGCAAAACTCCCTGGCAGAATTGCTAGTACCACGATATCACCATTCATGGGTGCTGTCACTTTCTAGGTCCTCGAGAGAAAGTCGTACATTTGACATTTCAATATTTTTAAGATGACAAAATAGAATTTTGACTAAAATATTGTCATTTGAAATGTGAGAAACAGAAAAAAACAGAATGTGAGATTTCTCACTTGTTTCGGGATATCTATGCTTAATTTTTCATTATCCTAACCTTACTCGTGAATGAGTTATCTACCCTCTATTCTCACCTTATTTGCGTATAACCTAAGATTCTACATGCCGTTTTAAGTATTCCCAAAAAGAAAAAATATTTATAGCTCTGCCTACCCAAGAAGGCTTCTAAACCCAGCTGTTAAATACACACGTACCAATATCTGGTACTGACGTATGTGTCTCAGTCTAGGGTTTCATCAATGGTATCATTTCACTGTTCACTTAGGTCAATTTTCAACAATTTTTGACATATACCAGCCCGAACATTTTACTTCATCCTCAAAATGAAAAAAAATCCTACTGGAGAACCTCACGGTCAGATGTAATGAACGATTTGCACAGGTGTTAACTCTTTGGGTTGGATGGCTCTTCTTGCTCACTGTCTTCTGCAGGTTTTTGGGTGGACTGTTCAGAGCACCTGGACTCAACTTTGTGACGGTGAGCTACATGATGTCACTGCTTCATTACTGGTTAAATTTTGTTTGATCACCTTTAATGAATACCTTTAACAGGTCACCTTTGACAGGTGAAATCAGTAATTTCTCTGCCTCAGAAGCACCTTTAGCGTACATCTTCAAGGCGAACATTTTCACCTGGTGAATCACCTGTAATGAACGTCCTGCACATGTGTGTAGTGCTCAGGCAACTGTTCAAGGTCACTGAACTGCTGCAGGTGAAATCTTGTGACCTGATAGTTCACCATGATGCGGATGGCGAAGTAACCTGTGAACGCCTCAAAGAGGACGAACAGAAGCTCCACAATGTGAACAGCCCGTTCCAAGGGGAGGATGTTCGTATCCTCATTGAGGAGGAGGAAGAGGATAAGTGGGAGCTGGATGAGGAGTGTGAGAAGCCAGCAGCCGGCTAACTCCGGGACCTGGAGAGAAAAAATCAGATTGTATTTTTATTTATTTAACAGGGAGTTTTGAGTGAGAACTCTAATATCATTAAATGTTAAAAAAAGTGCTACTGTATCATGTGACCTGTCAAAAATGCTAGGTAACTATTACTGATCGCACTTACCATAACACAGGCATTTGAAAAATAGTTTCACAAAAAGTCATTTAGAGTAAACGATCATTAGTGAAAACGCATTAGATGAATGTGTTTGGACTTGGAAAGTTTCTAGGAAAGAAGCGATGTCATTTGGGCCTCTGGAACACTGTGAGACAAGTTATCAGTAAATAATTGTCAATACAGGTTGCCTGACAGTTTTCACAAGTCACATGATACAGCGGGACTGTTTTCACCTTTAACAACGGAATAGTCCAAACTCGAAACCCCGTAATGGAGTTTAATACTGACTTTATCGCTTATATAAAAAGGGTCTGGTTTATGGGTGGAGGAAACCCGACAGGCCACAATAAATCACAAATCAACATTCTCTTGCACAAAGGGATTGTAAGTTACGATAGTTGTAACTTACTATCAGAAATTACAATCGCATCGACCCTGTGGTAAATACTTAGAATCGTCCCAAAATTAACATTAAGTACAAATATCTGCCATAGGTAGACTGTTACACAGTATTTTTTGACTCTGTTTGCAGACATGTGCAATGTAGTTCTCTCAAAAATATCTTAGGCGCATTTTTCCCCTGTTGTTGTTGTTGTTGGCTGCTGAATCATTATGATGTAGAACTCTTTTGAAAATAAAGAAATGTTAATGACTGGTACATTTTCAATTTACACAAGCCACCTATAAGATCGCGATAGTAACTTCAAAAATTTACACGCGGACACGGCGCAATGCATTTTTACAATCAACTGTGGGGTCTACAATCGATTGTAGCTAAAATCTCTTTGTGCAAAATGGCCCGGAAAAACTTGAATAAAAGCTGCAGTCCAAGCAGTGAGAGCTGGATTTGAAGAAGTAACTTTATTAGTCTTTGTCAAATGCCTGTCTAACTTTCAGACTTCAACATGCATCTAATTCAGACAGGGAGAGATCTGAACAAGAAACCTAATAACAAATCAAACTTGACAGTCACAGGAAGCCAGCACTTTAACCACCTGAAAGAGTCACGGCCCTGAGATCAGATTGTAAAACACAGATGATAACGGATAACTAGCAACCAGGGCTCTATGTAAAACGGTGGTAAAAAGTGTCTACATTCTCTTGTCACTCAAATTATACAAGTGGTGTATTTTTTTGGATGCGACTACATTGTAAGCAGCTCTGAGTTGTTTATATTTGGACTGCCTTAACATTGTAAGCAACTCTGAGTTGGTTCTTTTTGGCTGCGACTACACTGTAAGCAGCTCTGAGTTGGTTATTTTTTTTGGTAAGTGGTTATGATATCTATTGGTTCAGTTAGTGTGAACATAAAAATCTTCAATATGAAGTTGATTGAGTGAAGGGGGGGGGGGGGGGGGGGGTGAGAAAATCGAAACATACATGTGCATACTTGTATAGGCCTACATAGATATACTGGTACAGAGATTCTTGTAGTTACATATAGGCCTACATAGACCTACCAGTACAGAGATTCTTGTAGTTACATATACGCCTACATAGACCTATCAGTGCAGAGAGTCTTGTAGTTACATATAGGCCTACATAGACCTACCAGTACAGAGAGTCTTGTAGTTACATATAGGCCTACATAGACCTACCAGTACAGAGATTCTTGTAGTTACATATAGGCCTACATAGACCTACCAGTGCAGAGATTCTTGTAGTTACATATAGGCCTACATAGACCTACCGGTACAGAGATTCTTGTAGTTACATATAGGCCTGCATAGACCTACCAGCGCACAGAGTCTTGTAGTTACATATAGGACTACATAGAGCTACCAGAGCAGAGATTCTTGTAGCTACATATAGGACTACATAAACCTACCAGTACAGAGATTCTTGTAGTTACATATAGGCCTACATAGACCTACCAGTACAGAGAGTCTTGTAGTTACATATAGGCCTACATAGACCTACCAGTGCAGAGAGTCTTGTAGTTACATATAGGCCTCCATAGACCTACCAGTGCAGAGAGTCTTGTAGTTACATATAGGCCTACATAGACCTACCAGTACAGAGATTCTTGTAGTTACATATAGGCCTACATAGGCCTACCAGTACAGAGATTCTTGTAGTTACATATAGGCCTACATAGGCCTACCAGTGCAGAGATTCTTGTAGTTACATATAGGCCTACATAGACCTGCCAGTACAGAGATTCTTGTAGTTACATATAGGCCTACATATACCTACCAGTGCAGCGAGTCTTGTAGATACATATAGGCCTACACAGACCTACCAGTACAGAGAGTGTTGTAGTTACATATAGGCCTACATAGACCTACCAGTAAAGAGATTCTTGTAGTTACATATAGGCCTACATAGACCTACCAGTAAAGAGATTCTTGTAGTTACATATAGGCCTACACAGACCTACCAGTACAGAGAGTCTTGTAGTTACATATAGGCCTACATAGACCTGCCGGTACAAAGAGTCTTGTAGTTACATATAGGACTACATTGACCTGCCAGTACAGAGATTCTTGTAGTTACATATAGGACTACATTGACCTGCCAGTACAGAGATTCTTGTAGTTACATATAGAACCGAGAACCTGAAAAAACATCTAGATGCCAAAAGCACCAGTCTTACCCTTTCTGTCAGGTTTCCTAAGTAACCCAAATAGAGTCTGATGACTTCAAGGATGGAGTAGATGACGTAGATGGCTGTGAGGATGATTTTATACAGGATGGGCAGAGTGTCAAACTGAAATCAGCATGACAGAACATTTATTAGTGCTTTGATTATCAGCCACATCTGCATCCTACATCTGCACGCTGCAAAACATTGCACACTTGTCAAAACAGAGCAGCCAACGTGGTCCGCTTTGCAGCTGCTTTCCATGGCCAATAAATTGGCAACATTTCAAAGTAACACTTTTTTTTTACCTGTAATGCCAAACACAGTAGTACCTAGCTAACATGTACTGCGCGATCTTGTCACATTTCGACTCAAAAAATGAAGGCTATCTAAAATGCAAACATGGCTTATTTCGCTCACCTCAAAAACATGTAAAGAAATAAATAATGTGAACAAAAGAGACATACCCTAAGAAATGGGTATTAAGCCCAACGTAAATAGGTTTACCACAACTCATTATGTATATAATGTTGGTGATTCAATGTTTGTTTATTTATTGTAAAAACAGTAAAGTGGACAAAAGATCATGGATTGACATGACCACAACAATTCACATTAATTAACCTTTCTGGCAATGTGTGGAAGAAAAACAAAAAACCCAATCTGCATATATCTGCCACTAAATTTGACATTGGCCACATATCACTTCAAACGCGTCCATTTGTTCTGAGATTGGAATGCCTTACTTGTCCCCAAAAATTCGAAACAGCCATTGTAGACAATGTTAACAATATGGTAGCTTCACAATTTGTCTGTACCGGTGAATACAGCATTTTTACCTTGGCTTCAAATAGTACAATGCTTGTGATGATCCAAAATGGGGCGAAACATGTGTTGAAGTAGAGAGACATCTGCAGGGGCAAATTTGTGACATAGTCATTTCCTGAAAGTTGAAAAGAGTTAACAGATTGATGCAAGTGACAAAATTTTACACTGAGTGGTTTAACAATAGGTAAGTTAACACTGGTTTAAATACACGTTTCAAAATATTTTTCCCTTTCGCGTTGAAAGTCCCGTCCACAATTTACATGTAATGTTGAACTAATATTTTTACACGATGGTGCCCAGCATTATGATGGGAGGAAAATGGGCAGAGCCCAGGGGAAACATACGATCATGTGCAGGTTGCTGTCAGACCTTACCACGTACGACCGGAGAGGAAGCCAACTTGTGCTTGACTTGAACTCACAGCGACTGCATCGGTGAGAGGTTCCTGGGTCACTGCGCCCCACCCTAGCATGCTAACCACCTCAATCATGTTGGCCAAGTTCAACTAATAAACTTAAAATCACGAAGTGTTAAAACTTAAATAACAGAATCCAGAAGTTTGTTCGAAGAAGAGGTGCTTTTTTAAGAAATTGACATCACAGAGTTCTAGATAACATCATGTGGCAGGTTACAGACCTGTGTTTCCAACTGAATCATGCGAGAAACAAAGTGCAGACTGAAGATTCAGTCTCAACAATTGTTGGACAACTGGTGATTTTACCTTAAGTTAGCTGGAATAAAAAACTTAATCTTTCCTTTTGAAAGATCCTATCTTAAAGCAAGTGACTTGATAAACTTGCAAAGGCAGTGATTCAACCAGGCTTTACTCCTGCACCAAGCGTATGGAGGTTACTAGAAATGATTTGATTGAAGGCTAATTAAAAAACGACATGGAGTAACTACAATTTCAAATTAGGATACGATACATTGCAAATTATTAAACCATCCTGTAGCTTCGGTACCAGTCTCTGTCTGAGTGTCTTATGTCATCTACAATATTAAAGCACTTAATAAGGAGTTCTGAGTCAAGTTTTTAATACAGAGGCTGTCCTCTGACCAGACAACTCTAGTGTTGACAGCAAATGATTTGATTTGATGACTTAAAAACATACAACATTTATTTTGTGGGTTAAGTCGTCAAACGTTACACTGAGGTCTATGGCCAACCAAAAGTAGTGGAGCATTTGACTTTGCTTTGGTGATCTAGGGTGATATCCAGGCAGCATGTAGTTGTTTTTGACAGGTAATCAACTTTTGATCATTCAACTCTGGGTGGCTACTTCAATTCCATCTTTATACTCTGCTAGCAAAGTATTATAGCCACAGGGGCAACCAAAGGTAAACCATACGCCATTCCACGCCATTTCTAAATGATGTCTGCCATCCAAAACAGGTGTCAACTGTGGTTCTTACCTCTCAGCTAACCCGCACATGGAACATCCCAGGTATATTCCACTTGGTAATGACACACCAGCACAGTATCCACGACATACTGCAACCTGTTTCAAAACAAGTCTGCCATTAGGCTTGTTCTTTCAGGATTTATGAACATAACTGTGGTGAAGGCAAAGTAGCAGGTGCTTCAGCAAAGATGGTAACCGGGCTGGTGTGTCATTGCCGAGTGGAATATACCTGGGATGTTGTGTGTGCAGGCAAGATGACAGGTAAGAGCCACAGATGAATCACATTGCTTAGAAAGGACTTATCAGACATAGCGTGAAATGGTGTATGGTTTACCATTGGTTGCCAGCCCAGCGTAAAGAGAGAAGCTGAAATAGCCACCTAGTACAACTCTGTGTCTCATCAGAACTATAAACAGTTTACAGACTTACACTGTATAGGATTAAGGGTTGCCTTTCGTGTGTTATGGAGAGAGTGCTGAACAAAAATAAGTATCTGAACTGATGAAAATTGAGATCAAATTTAAGATTTTACTAGCTCTGTTTTTGTTATAATTCTTTAATACAAGAGAGTTTATCCTCCACAATCAGACTGCTTCAAAGGTAAAGAGCTGGGCTGTTGAGCACATCAGAATACTGATACGGCTATTAAGCTGTTGACTGACTACGCACTGCCTACAATTTACAAACAGCGATAAATTGGTGTTGTTGTTGTTGTTTAGACATGTCCGATCAGATGTTCGATATCCTAAATGTTCTCGAGTGGTTACGTAGAACAGTGGCTTGTGTGCTAGCTAGTTCTGACCATCGTGCAACTTTACCGGATCTTAGAATGTGATGTTTTTGCGGATCCTGAGAAGCTTTGGACACAGGAAACACTCGATCGGTCACAGATGTGACAGCGCGCCTCAAAGTTACGTCCATCTTGACGATTGGGTCACGTGGTGTAAACAGGTCGAAAACATCCGCAAAGTGGAGAACAAACCCAAAGAAAAATTTTATTTTAGAATTAAATTAAATTTTCGCTTTTGGTTCACCTTGAGGTTGGCGAATTAATGAAAATTCCACTGGAAAATTGATGGATTGCGTTGATAAATACCGAACTTAGCGGCTTAACCCATAGGCGGATATAGCCCAATATTGGAGAATGCCGCTTAGCAGATGAACTTTGACCCAGGTTAGAAATCATCTGATTGGTCAATAGCAAACCGAAAAGCGGAAAGGTCATTTCGACAACAGCGCCATTTTCAAAAGAAGTTGTTTTCGGTTTGCTGAATGTTCACACGCAGGTACCATTTGTGGTCATTTTGTAATTTATAGGGCCCTATCATTACTTAGTCATTGTGTATCAAGTAATCCAGGTGTTGTATTGTTTCTGCACAGATTTCATACGATTTTACAGCAGCCATCCACAATCAAGAGAAGATACATTGTAATTCATTGCAACAACAACCACATGAGTACGGTCATATTGTGCAAAACCAAAATTGGTTAAATCGTTCAAGATGTATAGTACTCTCGTCCAGCTCACACATATCGTACATGATGTTGTAGCAACCTCTTCTGTGATGTATGTTTGTTAGCATGCAGATGCATGTTTGGTAAAGCATGATGCAATTCTATTTTCAATAATTTCTGATGTTTATCTGCCTCAATTATTCATAGTTTTTGCACCCGGGTTAAAGGAGCAGGAGGGATAAACAACATGGAGCTAAATGGGCAAAATGCAAATTTTTGCCTATCCCAAAAGTTCAAAATACAGTTGTAGTTCAATTAAATTGAAGGTCAAGGTCTATTTTCCACAAATTCTGATATTTACCTGCCTTAATGTTTAATTGTTGGACCCATTCAGTCCATTCTGCAAAGTAAGTGGGCCTTTGTATCCAATTTAAAGCAGCATTTGATCTGGACCACTTTAGTGGCCTAATGGTTAAAATGATCAAATCCATGTTGCATATACCAAAGACTTCAAAAATCGTTTTTGTTGCTCCCTCGCTTGCCATTCAGTACTTAGAGGGTAGAGCACCAGGCCTCGTCGTTTGAAAATCCCAGGAGTGCTATTTTCAGTCCTCCTTATTTCAGCAAGGAGTGTGAAAAGCTCTCCTGGAAATAGTCCTCCTAAATTACTTTAGGAGAGCTATTTCATAAAATATACAAAAACTGAAAATCTATATAAACATGGCTACCATAGTTTTGGTAAGTTAAATGGCTTTGACCTGGACTATTTTACTGAGGGCCTGCATGGTCATGGGTGGATAACAGGTGTCTTAATGAGGGTAAATTCAATACCAGAAGACAGCACAAGTCAGAAGTGTCATTGTCAGAAGTGTCATTGAATGCTGTGAAAAAAAATAATAATAATAAAAAAAATAACAGCATATAATTCCAAAAGATATGAGAAGTCATCATTGTCTCAGCCAACTTTTCAAGTTCGACACCCATATGATGCACTTTAGATTCAAGGTGCCGCATGACGGTGTGTTTTGTAATAAAGCTGGTTCCCGTTGTATACTTCATGAAGTCAGCGACAGCTCTTCCACGGAGCTTGGGTACCAACTGCGCCTTGTGAGCAGCGCAGGTTTTGCACCACACCTCAGTTACTTGCGTCAGTCCATCCTCGCTACTCGTTTTGTAGCCTATCACATTTCCTGTTGGCCATGCAAGGAAGGTTTTTAGCTTCACGGAAGACATCCTGTTGAAGACTAGAGCGTGAACGTTCTGTACGGTGCACTTAACCAGTACACATGCCGTTCCCTTTCGCCTTGCAGAGGCAACGATTGTCACCTTCAACACAGAAGAGTTTGCCTAAAGTTACCTCCCCTGTCACGGCGGCTGGCGTGCGATTTATAGAGCTCCCCAAAATGAGTTTAGGTGCGCGTAGGAGCGCGAGCACGATCGCACTCCTTATATTTCAAGGCCTGGAGCACGGAAACAGGACTGATTGGCCTGGTGTCAGTATGATGTGACTGGGTGTCACTTGTGTGGTATCATGTCTGGTGTCTTTGGCATGATACTTCAGTGGCGGCAGCACGGACTCAACCTGCAACAAGAAGAGACAGTATGTGTACACACGCATAATGAACTGAAAAATGGTTAAAGTAAAAGAAAGCTAAAGTATGAAGTAAGATTCATCATACAGACAACTTAAAACTATGCATAACTATACTTTCACTTATGTTATTTTTAGATTTTTGTGAAGAGAGTTAAAGCCGCTAAAACCTTTGAATTCTAAGGTGGGCTTTATGAACCATACTATCAGAGTTTAGGAACTCTGACGTGACAGGAAGTTTTTCCAACTTCAATCACGACACTGAATGTTGTAATAACTGTTTTAACCCATGAGTAAAAGATTACTGAAATAATGTTCTCAAAAATTCCTTCCTACTGGTGAACATCAGGAAAAAAGGTGACGTCATAGTACCTAAATACCGTCAGTATAGCCCATAAAGGCTACCATAGAAATCAAATATTTAAATGCCTTTCAATACTCTGAAAAAAGTCTGAAAAATAAATGAAAGTATTTTTACAGTTTTCAGTTATCTTTATGATGAACATTACTTCATATTGTAGCTTTCTTTAACTTTAAGTATGACGTTGAACCCCGCTGAATCCATCCATCCATGCCCTTGTTATCTCATGGTTGGCCCCAGTTGAGGCCGATTCCCTGTTGATTCTTAAAAAGATACAAATACATTAAAAGGATGAAAAATTCATTGTAAATTAAATATCAAAAACAAAAAAAAAAAAGTTCATTTGAGACATGTTCTATATTTTCAAATTACCCCTCTATTTTAAGCATATTTTCTGTCAATAGTCATAAATTTGCCAAAATTATGTCATCGCAGAATTAACTGGGAACATAACCTGAGCAGCCTTGGTGGTATCGTCACAGCCAAGTATGTCTCCACGGTTAAATAGTGACAGCCATAATTTGGCATATATTTAGGCAATATATTAAGAATCCTTGAGCAAGAATGAACATTGCTATCCCGGTTTAATAACATCAGCATGTCTTAGTAACTTTATTACTTCACGTCTAGCCATAGTTTCCTACGTGCACATGCTCGCCATGGTTTAGTTGAGTTCAAACATTTACATGGGCAGATTGTTCATTGTGCGCGTTGTAGTTAGGTGATTAGACGGCTAAGAAAGGTCAACTGTTTCGGCTAAGAAAGGTCAACTGTTTCGGCTAAGAAAACTCAGAAGCATTATGACAGCCACATGTCTGCTCGCTGAACTTTTTTTTTACATTACATGTATATTCAAAATCGTATTTGATGGGGTTTTTTTTGTTGATACATGAATTGTGCACAAGAAGTTTGTGGCGTTGGAAATCTATTCTACAGCTTCAGAACTTCAAGATTATCAGTAATCTGAATAAAATAAAACTTTTTACTTGTAGAGCATCATGGAATTCAATGATCAAGAAAATCAACCACCTGTTCTTAAGGTATGTGATGGTTTCGCATCAATAAATAAACTGTATTATATTTAGCTACTGGCCTTTCATCTATATTTACATGTTTATCTACTGTAGTTTTTAACATGATAAATAAAAAGAGCAAACATTGATTTGTGAAATCTACTTGTGATGAACTATAATCTGTATTTCCATACACACAACAGATAGCATATAACTTTGTCATTCGAGGTTTCTTCCTCTCTGATGATAAACTAAGGTTTTACAGTCTAGATAGTTTTGAGTACTGCTTCAGAAAGCTGTAGGTTATGGGTTAACTCCCACCATAAAGGTCGTGCCTGTTGTACAAGTGAAATATTCTTGAGTATGATACGGTGTAAAACACCAATCAAATAAATAAATGACAAAGTTTTGGTGTATAATGGAGAACTCGTAGTTCAGTCCAATGCTATGCGTGTATGTGTGTTCATAAAAAGCCAAGTGGTTTAGCATGCCAGCATGCCTCAGTGACAGTCGTCGTCATGTGACTGTAAAATTGTTGAGTACGACGTTAAACTCTAAGCACTCACTCACTCACTCCTGGCTTCCTTTCCATCTGTATGTGGGAAGGTCAACCAGCAACCTAGTGATGGCAGTGGGTTTCCCCACATTTGCTGGCCGCCGTCATGTGTGAAATATTCTTTTAGTACAGAGTAAAACACTGATCAGGTAAATAAATGACAAAAAATATATATGAAGTACACAAGCACAGCACTGGAAACAATGTGTTCTGAGTACACAGGCACAGCACTGAAAACGATGTGTTCTGTATACACAAGCACAGCACTGAAAACGATGAGTTCTGAGTACACAAGCACAGCACTGAAAACGATGAGTTCTGTGTACACAAGCACAGCACTGAAAACAATGTGTTCTGACTGCTATGATTTGGACATGAGCCTCCCATTGACTGCCATCCATTTCTTGTTGTATTTCAGGAGAGTGTCGCCCCTCCTCGTCAGCCCCTTCATGATGTCATCAACTGTACTCAGTCTAACCTACCTCTTCCGTCAAGCAGGTGTAAAATACCTGTCCCACACAAAAGCGTCAAGTATGCCGTTTTATTTATGCCTGTTTCATCCCTGTTTTCAAGAAAGTACATGAGCTAGTTCAGTTTGAAGCTGCACTGTCTGCTCTGTAGAGTATTTGAACACGGCCTTGGATTTAACCTGAATGTGAAACATGAAGAAAGTCTCATTTTTATTTTTTTCTCCTGTTTTTACCATGTTTTCATCATTAACAGTGAGACCCTTCCCCCTCCCCCAGTCTGAACCTGTGGTCAAAAGTGATATTGTCGCAAATTCATCGATTGAAGATTGAAGATCTGTGTACTTGTTACATGAGCTTTCACCTCATATTTAATTCTGAAAAATAAAATTTTTCTTTTATGTTTGATTTTATTGCAGTAGTCAATTCAGTTAGTAAAGTTAAAGGGCCATTCACCCACTGTCCCTTGAAGCTGTTGAGAGATATGAAATTTTATGAAATATACTCTTTTGGCAGGAATGGTGTATGATTTTAATTTATTCAACAGACCATCTGGATTAAAACCGCCGTCAAGTCACTCAACAGGTCTGGTATCAAAGAGATCAAGCCATGTAAGTCTCTCCTTGTCCTGTGCGTGTTGTGTCTGTCTTTGCACAAATTATCAGAATTAGATTTAAAGATTAGAAAGCTCTGCTGTGATGCTGTAAATGAAGGTAACTACCATTTCCATCACTGAGTCGCCTCACTGAAGTTTATAATGCACCATTTTCAGAATTCAAAGTTCAAATTCCAAAAAAGAAAAAAAAAAAATTTCCTGATTTGTGTTCACCGATCATTTATCCTGTATATGAAATAACTAGCTACGCACTTGGTTTTGTAAAACTGCATGGAATATTGTTTTCAGTTCTAACTGAATTTATATAAAACTTTGGTGTTTTAACTACATGTATAAAGAGGAATTTTATTTCTCTGCACTTCAAGTTACAGTGTATCAAGGGGGCCTGCGTGGCTCAGTCGTTTGGCGCGCTAGGAGTCTCTCGCCAATGCGGTCGCTGTGAATTCAAGTCCAGCTCATGCTGGCTTCCTCTCCGGCCATATGTAGGAAGGTCTTCCAGCAACCTGCGGATGGTTGTGGGTTTCCCCCAGGCTCTGCCCGGTTTCCACCCACCATAATGCTGACCGCCGTCATCCAAGTGAAATATTCTTACTGCGTAAAACACTAATCAAATAAATAAATAAATAAACAGTATATCTAACATAATCAGGGATAGCTTCATACTATCTTGTATTGTGTGATGTCTTGAGGAAATGGAAAAGAAAGAAAATGGTGAAGAGTTACAGGGCTCCAGATAATTTTTCAGCCTGCCACATGTCTTTAAGGCAATGATTAGTAATAAGGTAACCTATACTCTTAAAATCCTTGCACTTCTTTTTTTGTATCTTTTTTTTTTAATCTTTTTTCCTTTCCATGCATTTAAAGTTTTGCCAGTCATTTTCTGGCCATCGTGTTGTTTTCCAGAGGTGGATTGCGATATCAGAAATGTTCAATGAAATATTCCGGACATTTTCCCAAGAACTGTTTCTATTGCCGCCAAAAGTCAAGAGCGGAATTTTGAATTGACAGGACACTCCACTTTAGATTTTGACACTGGAATTGGTATTGAACGAGAATCAGTGGAAAGTGTAGTTTGGATTGGCTCGTTTAAATCTCGCTGTCCAGTCAAAGTGCAAGACAAAAAATGCTAGCTACGCCTGGATGCCCAGTGAGCCTGCTCCTCCAGCTGATACACATTAATACATGAAGGGCTGTTTTAACAAGTTGACAGACCTCAGTGTTTTTCTAACTTGTGCATTGAGAGACGATTCGCATGAGATACGTATGAGGTAAAATGTACCATGAATATTTAGGGAATATCAGTGTGTAATCTAGGCAAATGTGCACGCTGTCTGGAGCCCCAGAGTTAGATTAAAGATAACCAAAAAAAAAAACCCAGAGAACAACATGCAGTGCCTTTAATCAGTGACCTTAGTGAATTCTTATCAACTTTTGGGTGTCTACTTGGGAAGTTTTCAAAATTATGGATGATGTCTTCAGAGCATACTGTATTTCACCCTGAAATGTGGCAAAAAAAAGACCTTAATGTGACACTTCTTATGCCAACGCTTAAGTTTTTCTACTAAAAAATTAATCAGACCTCACAAAAACTTCATAAGCGGCCATATAATGTGGATAAATCAATTGATCAGAATCAAACTTAATGTGACACTTTAGAAATTCGAAACTTTCAGCGAAATACAGTAACTTTGACAGTGAACCATGTAGACTACTATGGTCTCATAGCCTTGATGGTCTGTCTGTCTGTATGTATGTCTGTCTGTTGTTTGTGTGTTTTGATTTTTTTCAAATTGCTGTATTCATTGAATGTTAGTTAATCCAAGAATGGGAGAAGTTTTGCCAGACTGCATATGTTCTACCCCACTAACAGATAACTCACCAAAGAGACGAGAGATCAAAGTTGTCCAGTCGAAATTGTAACTGTGCTGACAAACTGAAACAAGATGGCAAAGTAGTAATAGATCATGAGGAGTATGAAACTTTGAAACATGATGCGTATGTGACTAAGAGGGGACTGCTGTTGGTAAGTGACACTACAGGACAAAGTGTAAACTTACATTTACATATACATGTGATAGCTTTTACTTTTACTCCAATCAGGCGACCATTTTGTCACTAGAGAGAAATAAGGTTGTTAACGTATTATCCAGTGTGTTTCAATACACGTTTTCAGAATAATTCCCAAGACGTAGCCCACTTTTCGTTAAGTTGGGATTCCCTTCCCGAAGTTATTGAAATATACTGATGAGATACAACAAGGCACTATAGTATTCGGATACGTTTTTTATGAATTGCTTAAAATAGATATACTTTTATGCCTTCCCAGAATTATTTTTTCTGCTGTTTATTAATCTTGCAATCTACTGTTAGTTACATATAATGGCTGTTAAGTTGTCAAAAAATTTTTAGCCTTTAGGATAGAAGTGTACGTACAGTAAAAAGACAATTTTTTCCCCGAAATGAACGGTCAAGGAATTATTTTATAAGAGCATTTTTGACACCAAACCAAAGTTTCCAAACTTTTTTCGCATTATTTTGAGCACCTAATGTTCCCATTAAAACCTATTAGAATGATGATAGAAATGGTTTCACAGAAATTAAAGAATTAATAAAACATTAGAATTAATTATTAAATTAAAATTAATTAAACTCTCATAAAAACAAGCTCATGTGGCAGAGCAGGATTTCTTTTACTTTCAGAGTTTGAACTTGAAAGTCCCCAATTGAAATTGATAGTTCACCCCAGAGTAAACTTGATTTGCTCCCCATGTTTATAGCTGCCATGTCCACTGAAACAAACTAAAAACTTTGTTGTATCTCATTACTTCACTGGTTTTGTCTTCCCTGCACTTCCATTTTGTAAAAATCACGCTAATCCCTGTTGTGGGTTGTGGGTTTTTCACATATTTTAGTTCACATGTATTCCTTCTGTCACATTGTATCACATTTCTGGTATCATCAGGAATATGTGGTCAAATTACGGTCAGATTTATATAAGTGACTGTACAAGCTGCGGTCAGACACTGTTGTTGAGGTTTCTGTAAATCGCGAAAGTTTCAATGCACAGTAATTCTTCAACCTTTCCACATGTTTGCAGGTTGATTATTCAAGCATGTTTTGAAGGCATTATTCTGTGTTGACTGATAAAATTATACTTTTTGTGAAACCCTGAAAGTGACCAATCTATAAATTGTTGCTTTGTCTCCAAAATCAAATTAAAAAGATGCTTAAATTGCTCTGAAGGTTGCTATGTCTTTTGTGAAAAGGTTGAGAGGGTAGGGTAATTAGCGTCATTTTTCATGTGAATTTTTCTTGTGTGCCTTTTGAGCTTATATTTAGAGTTTGTTTATTTTGACAAAGCTTTGAAAATATTTGAAAGGTTTCTTAACCCGGCAGATGAATACACATGTTGATAAATACATTCTGCGAGACTTTTTCACTTATGTACATGTTTAAAAACAAGTATTGTATTTGCCCTAAAAAAACCTTGAAAAAGTTCATTTTAAGAGGCAGGTCAAGGGAGTCAGATGTAAATTTTGGTTCTGAAACATACATTTTTTCTGTAGGATATAAACATACCCTCCATGCACTGCTGTCAGATGTTTTGGTTCTGACATAGTATATTTCTTTTTTCTGTCCACAGATGGAAAAACTAAATGAGACAACAGCGGAGGAGTTGGTGGAGTCCAAATCTAAGAGTGAAGGCCTAGAGGCAGAACTCCGAGTGAACAAAGATGGTAAAGTTGCACAAAGATTATTAGGTTATTGTGAAGTGTTTTGCACATTATCGAATGGCATCGTATCAGTTGACATTGTGTTGAAAATTTGATGTGGATTTCTCAGAAAAATAAAGATCAAAGATACCGATTCGGCAGGCCTGGAGACAGTTTGTCGATCTCCCCGTTCTCGTCGGGTGTTGCACTCTGTATTGAGCACTTGAATAAGTCACTTTAGATCTCAACTTTCGGTGCAGTTTATGTGCGTTTTTAATTAGATTATGTGGCAACATTACATTGGTTGGGTTGGCCAATTTCAGGGCTTCACAAAAAGTATGATTTTATTAGTCAACACAGAATAATGCTTTCAGAATATGCTTGAATAAACACCTAAAGATGTGAGAAGGTTGAAGAATTACAGTATAAGTTTGCAAAATTTGGAAATCAACAAATAGTGAAATTTATTCATATGACAACATTGCCTAATCAGTGTTCACAAAAATGCGAAGAGCAGTGTACCTAAATGCATAGAAAGCTACCATATCATATGAAAAAAATATAGCTCCGGGATTCAATATGGCTCCTGGTACAGTCACGTGGTACAATCCAGCCGATTTCATTGGACCACATAGCTGTGCTAAAAATATAGGATATTGCACTGGTGTGCATATTGATAACTGTAAATTCAATATTCATGAGTCTGTTATATACCCTAATTCCTCAATCTTTTCGCATAAGAAAGAGCGCCTTTCAGTGCATCTTTCGTGAACATTTTTAATTTGATTTTGGAGACAAAACTACATTGGTCGGATTGTTCGTTTTCAGGGCTTCACAAAAAGTATAATTTTATCAGTCTGCACAGAATAATACCTTGAGAAGATGATTGAATAAACACCTTGCAAACATGGGAAGAAGATGAAGAATTGCAATATTAGAATCGATGTCAGGGGGGGTGTTTCAAAAAGTACTGCATGTATTGTCCTGAGGTTGAGTGGTTTTAAGCTGAGGTTGCTGTAATGTGGTACAGTGACATCTCCTCATTGAAAAAACTGCTTTTCACAATAAACATTTGAGAAAGAGTTAGCTACTAACAAAAACATCAACCTTGTCTTTACAAATGCCCTGAGGCTTGCATGCACACAGGTAGAGCACAGTGACACAAGGGTGATGCTCCATTGTTTATTAGAATTAGTGTTAGGAGCTTTGTCTCAAAAAATTTCATATGTATAATATGTAAGTATTTTTAAGTATTGAGCTGAATTTTGTCTCTTCAGGCGGGCTTTTGGCAGCGGTACTTCAAAATCTAAGTTTGATTGTTTCATTTGACTAAAATTAATTGAAAGTCATATCAACATGAGATATTCCCTACATATTCTGCCTGGTTTTTGTTGCAGAGTTACAGTTAGTGGAGAACAGACTTCAAGTGGAAACGGAGAGGTGTGTAAATCAGTCCAAATTGACACACAGCTTTCTTGTTTTGTAACCAACTTGTTAAGCTTTCTTGTTTGGTTAGTAACTTGTCAAGCTTTCTTGTTTCGTAATCAACTTATCTAACTTTCTTGTTTTGTAACCAGTTTGTCAAGATTTTTTGTTTTGTAACAAATTTGTAATTGTCAAGCTTTCTCATTTTGCAACCGACTTGTCTAGCTTTGTTGTTTTGCAACCAACTTGTCTAGCTTTCTTGTTTTGCAACTGACTTGTCTAGCTTTCTTGTTTTGCAACCGACTTGTCTAACTTTCTTGTTTTGCAACCAGCTTGTCAAACTTTCGTGTTTTGTAGCAAGTGCTGGACAAGTGTCATACTTGCTTTCCTTCTTATAATGAGGATAATCAGTGATTGTGATTCAGCTAATGATGTTCTGGCAGAGATTCCTCTCATAACAGTTTGTGCTGTGGGAAATTAGGATTTTAGGTCATAAGCCTTTTGTTACGCAATGTCAGACATTTTGCAAGGGCCCATAGGGCCTAGTGATTAGTGTGCTGATGCAGCACAAATGTGATCGCTGTGAGTTCAAGTCCAACTCATGCTGGCTTCCTCTCCAGTCATTTTTGGAAGGTCTAGCAGCAACCTGCAGATGGTTGTGGGTTACCTCCTTGGTCTGCCTGGTTTCATCCTACAGTTATACCAGCCGCCATAACATAAGTGAAATATTGTTAAGTACAGCGTAAAATGAGAGTCAAATATGTAATGAATAAATCAAAGATGATGTTGCATGTTGTGGTTTCATCTACATGTATGAGTTGTTGGTTTGGGGTCATCCAAACAAAAGTTTGCCAAACCTAATGTAAGAACATTCTCTTGCTATGAGCTACTGATGCTGTCTGTAATGCCAATGTGCTCAGTTCACTTATTGATCATGACCAAAAAAAAAAAAATTTGTTACTTTAAGAGTTGATTATTATGTCTGTGTATAGAACTAACAGATTACAAGCCAGAGAGCGCGAGTTAAAACAGCAGGTTGAAAATCTGTATAACCAGTGAGTATTTTGCATGTTCGTTTGGCAAAAAAATAAAAGCACGAAAATATTGTTCTGATGTTAACTGCATCTGAAAACTAATTGGGGCATGAGGTTGCAGGGTTTAGAGACGTTCTGGAAACTTTTGGACATTAAAAATTGAAATCATCACTGGGGTGTTCAAAAAATTGCCATTTTGCTCTCAAAGGGCAAAATCTTCTGTGAAAACAAATTAAGTGCAAGTGCACGAGGTTATTCAAACATTTTCAAGACATGGGCCTATTTTCACAACTCCATACGAATTTGGTGGTGTTGTTGTTGGAAGCGTATGTGTGTAATCATGAGAGACTTTCTAGCGGCTTGGATAGGATGCCCTCTAAAAAGATAACACTTCATGAAGCATACTTCGTGTTAAGTAACCCTTAGCCAAGTGCACTTCATATATCTATAACCTACATTGTCATGGTGGTTAAGGGCTTTACTTAGCTAAGTGAGCTTCATGAAACCAGGATCAAAGAGATAAATACTTCATATAATTTTAATGAATTGACAAAGCCTATACTGCTTAAGTTGGTGAATGAACCCTGCAACCGGGACGTTTTTAAAAATTCATATTTCTGAGCATGAGAAGAGATGCTGATTTTAACTCAAACTCTCACTGTCATTAAAATATTAACATGTTTTTGGCTGAATCATCATTGGCTTGATGGTCAGGGAAAATATATATGATTGGTGTCAGTTTTTTGGCTTGATTGACAATCCTGTTTTGTATAAACGTTAATTAATAATAGTCCTTCGTGTAAGCTGCACGAATAAAGTCTGTTGATACTTACACCTGTTAATGTTCATTTCAGCATCTCATTCTCTACCCCGTCACCTCTAGCACATCCAGCACTACATCTTAAGCGTTTACAGCAATTTCCTTCAAACATTTGCAGCACTTAACTTTAAGTGTTTTCACCACTTATTTTCAAGCATTATCTGCAAATCACTGGGACATAATCTGACATCAGACATTTTGCACATTTTCATAACTTATTTTCTAGCATTTGCAGCTCTGTTTCCAACCATTTTTAGCACTTCACTGGAAGCATGGCCTAATTACAAATATTTTGCACAGTTTCATCACTCGTTTTCAAGCGTTTGCTGCACTTATTTGCAACCATTGTTAGCACTGGAAGCATGACTGGATTTCACACATTTTTAGCATATAATAGGTGTTTTGCCAACACTTTCTGACATTAAAATGTTTGTTTATGTCAGAGCAAGATAACTAATTTAAAATGTAGTTAATCACTTAATGTCCCGAGTTGTAGAATTATTTTGGTGATGAGACTGTGAAACGATTGTGACAATTGTCAACGGACATCTGATGTAACAACATCATAAAATCGATGAAATTCAGAAGTGTTAAAGTTAAACAAATTTGTATTCTCACCAGTTTGTTCATCTGCGTAAACTCAATTTTTGGGCATGAAGTTGACATGAACTTACATCTTAGCTAAGTATCACCACATTGCCCAAATGGCACATTGAACTCTGGTGCACTGGCAGCAATTTGAAAGTGGTTTGGCCACTGATTCCAGTACAAAAGGCGAGGGTGCAGAGGCCACCTATGCCCAGGAAGCTGTGGGTTGCTCGAGGGTGCAGAGGCCACCTATGCCCAGGAAGCTGTGGGTTGCTCGAAGGTGCAGAGGCCACCTATGCCCAGGAAGCTGTGGGTTGCTCGAGGGTGCAGAGGCCACCTATGCCCAGGAAGCTGTGGGTTGCTCGAGGGTGCAGAGGCCACCGATGCCCAGAAAGCTGTGGGTTGCTCGAAGGTGCAGAGGCCACCTATGCCCAGGAAGCTGTGGGTTGCTCGAGGGTGCAGAGGTCACCTATGCCCAGGAAGCTGTGGGTTGCTCGAGGGTGCAGAGGCCACCTGTGCCCAGGAAGCCGTGGGTTGCTCGAGGGTGCAGAGGCCACCTATGCCCAGGAAACTGTGGGTTGCTCGAGGGTGCAGAGGCCACCTATGCCCAGGAAGCTGTGGGTTGCTAGATGCTTGGAGATGCCCTGCAATCATTTTACAGGGTCTTTATTCTTCACACAGATCTATTGTAATTTCATGTGCTTAACAGTCTGCAGTGCATATGTGTGTGTGTGCATGGCTATAATTTGTTGTTCGCCTTTAAATTCTTTTGACTTTTTTTTTTTTTGAATGAAAAGTGGTACATACTGGCCATACTGCTTCCATCGCGACTGGAGCTGCTGTTCTGTCTGAGGACGAACTTCAGGGCTTTGTAGCAAACCAATAGGTGAATGTTAACAAGTTAATTGCCCTGTTCAACATGTGCCTCTGGGGCTTTGGTCATGTAGAACTGAGAAAGGATTACAGAGCAACATGCGACACATTTGCCTCTTAATCTTCTTCAAATACAGTATCAGCGTCATTGCACTATTGATTGTTAACCTTGTTTTGTTTGCAGGCTTGAATCGCTGGTGGCCAGCCAGGAGAGCATGATTCAGAAGCAGAAATCAGCGTTGGCGTACAAGACCAGTCAGTTAGAGCAACAAAAAAACACCATCATGACCCTGGATTTCAAACTCGTTCAACTAGAGGTATTTTACAGGTGTAAAATGGGGAATAATCTTAATCTGGAACTCCCAGAAGTGCTTCCCTCATGTAACAAAATGGTCCAAAGCTGTGAAAGTATAGCTGTGAGAGTGGCCTGTAATCCATTTCAGTAATATAATGCTTATTAGGAAAACGTACCCCGCAAACCCCCCAAAAGAGCAAAACAATTTCAGGATCCAAATCAGTTAAAACATACTGCCAAAAGGTTTCAAGCAGTTTGTTTCCTTGTTATTTTTGGCCATTCCCACAGGTATCCCAGGTGCATGATAATTAACCAGGGCCCGGTGTCATAATGATATGATTGGGTTGGTGTCATGTCTGGTGTCTTGGTCATGATACTTCAGTGGAGGCAGCACTTTGGTGGCATGGACTCACTTTGCCACAAGAAGACACAGTATACATGTATGTACTGTATATGATTGCTGTTTGGGTGCAAGTAAAATAAACTAGTGTCCTAGATAAGGGAAAAAACAACAACACCACAATACATTAACCTTGTTTTCTAGGGCATAAGATCGGTTCGTGGCCCCTTTCTCAATTTTTCATTTCCCAATTTACGGCCACAAATGCCCAGTTAGAAGGTCGTAATGACAGATGAACGCATCATTTTCTTCCATGACGTTGCAGTGTGTGTGTACTCCATATATATTTTATGAGCACATATACAACGATAACCATGACGTAACAAATGACAGAACAACTGGGTTCATGGCTTAGGACCGTCTCAATACAGGTGGGAAGGAGCTCTACGAGTTTCTCGTTGAGAAGTGATGGTTTGTCAGTGATGGTTTTGGCGAACTAAAACATGTATTCTTGAGTTCTTATTTAAGGCATGTATCTCTGTTAAAAGCCAGTTAACTGTGAAATACACAGTACAAGCCACAGTTCTCTGATGCACTTTTTTTCTCAAATTATGCATTTTTGCATTAAAATTTTCCAAGCTGTAAAGCCACAGTCATTAACCTGTGTATTTCAGGGTATGAAGGATGCAAAGGAATTTTTGGAGGCGGAGCATTCTGCTCTTGCGGACGAGCAGGCATCTCTGAGACAGGCCAATGAGGCGACACAGCTGAGGCTGAGGACCTGTGAGGAGGAGCTGAGCTCATGTCGTGAGCGTCTGGCAGAGAGCGAGGCACAGCGTGCCACACTGGATGTCAGAGTACGTGAACTTAGGTAAGAAAATAGTTACGCTTCCTATTTTTATAACCGATATGTAGAACACTGTAAATGTACATCTTCACTTCATGAGGAATATATCGTATGGATGGATCCACCACATCCCAGGATCCAACACATCCGAGGTTCCACCACATCCCAGGATCCAACACATCCCAGGTTCCACTACATCCCAGGATCCTCCAGATCTGAGGTTCCAACACATCCCAGGATCCAGCACATCCGAGGTTCCACCACATCCCAGGATCCACCACATCCCAGGTTCCAACACATCCCAGGTTCCACCACATCCCAGAATCCAACACATCCCAGGATCCAACACATCCCAGGTTCCACCACATCCCAGGTTCCACCACATCCCAGGTTCCACCACATCCCAGGTTCCACCATCCCATCTGGTGACAACGTTACTATTAATCCCATTCTCGGTGAAAGCAATGGGACACTTGACTCGTAATCGCAGCAGAACACATTGTTTTCTTCTGTGACGTTTCAGTGCTTCTGTACTTCATATGTGTTTTATGAGCACATAGATATGTGTGCCACTTATTGTGATGTATTAAAGGAATTATTGTGACCTCATGACATCACAGAAAGATTGAGCATTTATAAACTGGTTGACCCATTTCCAACAGTACTATAATTCTTCATCCTTTTCACTTGTTTTGCAAGGTGTTTTTTCAAGCATGTTCTGAAGGTATTATTTGTGTAGACTGGTAAAATTATACTTTTTGCAATGCCCTGAAATTTGTCATTCCAAACCATTAAAAATGTGTGTAAATTGCACTGAAAGTTGTTCGTTCATGTGAAAAAGTTGAGGAATTTATCGTGTACTACTGATGATTGTACACTGTACATGTTCTTGTTTGACAGTGCAGAAGGCTCTTGACTCAGATGGCTTGTAGCTCCTTCCATTGCCCAAAGAATCTATCCTCCCCTAAAATGCAACTTATTTTAGGAAATAGGGCTGTGAGTTGGGATAGAAGGGTAGATTTATAGGGTTTACACATACATGTAGTCTCTCACTATGTTAAGGATTTTGTCTTGAAAATTTCTCATTTACTGATTCATTTCTATTTTGTCAGCTATCAACTGACGGAGAAGACAGCCGAGATTGAAGCTCTCCAGACTGTGGGTCGTGGTGTACTGGAGGATCAAGCTCAGAAGATACATGAGTGTGGTCAAACGGTCAACAAGCTGACCCACAAACTGACTGGTCTGCTGCGAACTCTTCTCTCTACCACTGGCATGAAGGTAACACATGTACACAGAGGAATGAATGATTGAACGAATGAATGAATGATTCGGGGTTATCACCACAGTGGTAGTATTTCATCCATGCCATAGTGAAAACATAATAGTATCGGGAAACACCAATGGCTCTCTCTCTGTTAAAGAAAACGTCCAAAATCAGAACCACAAAAAATTAGCATTGCTTTAAAAACCATCTAAGATAAGGGAAAAAGAAAAATTTATTAAAATACACAAGGACTGATCATGGAGACATTTGCAAAAAAAAAAATTTGAAATATGATTTTAGAGCTCATTTTATGGGTCCTAGAAATTAGAAATTTTACTACCTCGTAAAAATTGTCTTAAAACAAATTTGTCAAAATTTAAACATTGTGGTTTTCAAATTAAACTTGTGGCCCCTGAGCTATATTTGTCAGTCAAGAAAGTGCCGTGCCAAAACATGACAACATCACAGCACAAAGGAGGCCCCTGCCTTGTTGTAAGTTTGTAACTAGAAAACTGCACATTAATTGTAGTTATAGAAATACTTGAATTCTTTTAATGTGACAGGTGTCCGAGACGGTTGTAAAAGATTTTGGCAAGAAGTCTGATTATCCCTGGATGCATTCATTGGTGTCGTCGGTTCTGGATGCCGTTGACCACAACATGGAGAATAGTTTGAGTAGTGTGAAAAAAGTGTGCGATTCTGGCGATTCGGAAACACAGACTGAAACCAGCTCTGATGCTGACCAGAACGACGAATCAGGCTCGGACAATCCACAAGTCTATCAGGCTAAAAGCCAAGTGTCATGGTCCCTAGAAACTGAAAATGTACACAGTCCCGTAACAAGCAGTCGAATGTCACTTGGTAGTTCGTTTACATCCAGTGCTTTTCAACCAGTGAGAGGGCTGAAAGACAGCAGACAATCCAGTGTGATATCCGAGTCTGGGGACACCGATTCCTCCATACTTCCAGCGTCACCACAGTCTCTCACAAGTAAGGCCAGAGCTAGGCTGGGAATTCCAGAGTTAGCGGATACAGAGAAGCAGCCAGACTTAACAGAGGAAAGTGACCATCTATCAGCACTGGTCAGCGAAATTGGCCGGATTAACTATGTCCTGGAGCAGGCCGCTCTCCTGTCTTTAGACGATCTGAGGAAAGAGAAGTAAGGGCAGTCTACATTTTTTTCTTCTTTTTTTGACTTTATCACGTTTAGAAAAAAAATAATCATATGTCAGGCGGTTTTCAGGATATTTTGTAACCATTGGGATATTCATCTTAGTCAGAATTAAAAAAGACAACGCTAAACCAAATATTACATAGTAGTAACGTATCTCACATAAACTTTAAAGGCAAAGAAAACACTGTCTAGGGAAAATAGCTTGATTTATTTTTTAGAATTTCTGTAACTGACTAAAATGAATTTGAAACATAGGATTCTATGGTGGTCTGTTGGGACCCAGAGGATATCCGTGACAAAACATAAGATTTCTATGGTGGTCTGTTGGGACCCAGAGGATATCAGTGACAAAACATAGGATTTCTATGGTGGTCTGCTGGGACCCAGAGGATATCAGTGACAAAACATAGGATTTCTATGGTGGTCTGTTGGGACCCAGAGGATAGCAATGACGTCACAGCAATATTTTGACCTGAAATAGTTCGTTTCAAGGTCCATTTGTTGCATGCATTCATAGCTCTTTAATAATGACGATGCATTTTGAATGATGAAATATAGCAGTCTATGTGCGTCAAGTGGCAGAAAGCTGAAGTGACATCACTGGTCCCAGTATGGTCAGAAAAGGCCACATTATAATCCAAAGTTTTAAATACATTTTTGTAGATCAACAAATATTCTAAAAAAAAATAAATGAAACTAATTTCCCAGACAATATTTGATGGTCTTTCATCTGACATGTGCTTCATGCGGGTGTGTTCTTTGCCTTTAAGAAGCACATCTTTTTATTTTTCAGTGTTGCATAGGTGAGATATTGCATTTTAAAGTAAGCAATATTGCACACATTGTGAAAATCAAAAGTGCTGGCATGTTTTCAGTTTTAATCAATCTAACACAAGTTATTTCTAGGACACGAGAACACAGTTGTTTCCTCTGACGTTACCCAAACCCTATTTTGCCTGTTAAAAATGTGAGTTCAGGGTGCGAGTGACATAACATTGCGTTTCTGGTTGCTCACACAGGGCACATCATGTGGTAGAGTTCTTGATTTTCCAGAGTTACCAAGCATAACAGAAAAAAATTCCTGTGGCTGTGTAGGTCTCTTTCCATCCTTCTTCTAAAATAACTATGGTTTAAGTTTTTGCAATCTCTTCATCTAATTACAACTGAGAGACTGATCATCACAGAATTAGCAAAACTTAAAGGCGCTCGGAGAGTGCAAACCTCCTGTACAGATGTAAAAATTCCTGCATGTCACTGCATGTCCTGCATGAAGTGACACTTCTCTGCATTTCTGTTCTGTGTGTCAATGGGGAAAAATTGTTTAAAAAACACAGATCAGATCAGCATGAAAATTTAAATGAATTGGTCAGCCTGTGCACCAAATTTCCCCTGACTTCAGCAGAAGGTGCTGACAGAAATACTGACAACTGATAGCCGGCAAAAATATAACCCCCTTGTGGAAGAACTTCTGCTAAAATAACAAGACGTCACTTCAGAAGCAGGAGACCCTGTCCATAATGGAATCTGGTAAGGTTAAAACAAATTATCTTTATCCTTTTTTCTGTTTTCAGTGACTATTTAAGAGAGGAGTTAGAGACTGTGGATAGAAAGTCAAAGATGAAGGACAAGGAATTAGAGGTACAGTTCACTTTTGTGTCTTGTTTTATCTTGATAAGACCTCTGGTATTGTCTCCCTTTACCACCAGATGGAGCTATACCTGTCTTCATATGTGCTCCATGTCCATTCACTCCACAAATGTGCCTGGATGGCAATAATCACTGTAAATTATTCACAAACAACCCATGTATTTAGCCAGTGCTTTTTATGTTGCTCTATTGAAGACAGCTGTGAGCACTGGTTAGCCCTTTGTCAGTATGCTGTGAGCGGGTGTGTCGCCATGTTATGTGGGTGTGGCGTCATGTTTTGTGGGTGTGGCGTCATGTTATGTGGGTGTGGCGTCATGTTATGTGGGTGTGGCGTCATGTTATGTGGGTGTGGCGTCATGTTTGGTGGGTGTGGCATCATGTTTGCTGGTGTGGCGTCCTCTTTGTTGGTGTGGTGTCATGTTTGGTGCGTGTGTATACTGTGAGCGGGTGTGTCGCCATGTTTGCTGGTGTGGCGTCATGTTATGTGGGTGTGGCGTCATGTTTGGTGGGTGTGGCGTCATGTTTGCTGGTGTGGCATCATGTTTGGTGGGTGTGGCGTCATGTTTGCTGGTGTGGCGTCCTCTTTGTTGGTGTGGCGTCATGTTTGGTGGGTGTGGCGTCATTTTTGCTGGTTTGACGTCCTCTTTGTTGGTGTGGTGTCATGTTTGGTGGGTGTGGCGTCATGTTTGCTGGTGTGGTGTCATGTTTAGTGGATGTGTTATCATGTTTGCTGGTGTGATGTCATGTTTGCTGGTGTGTTATCATGTTTGCTGGTGTGGCGTCATGTTTGCTTGTGTGATGTCATGTTTGGTGGGTGTGGCATCATGTTTGCTTGTGTGGTGTCATGTTTGATGGGTGTGGCGTCATGTTTGTGGGAATGGCGTCATTTGCGGTGGTGTGGTGTCATGTTTGCTTGTGTGGTGTCATGTTTGCTGGTGTGGCGTCATGTTTGCTTGCGTGGCGTCATGTTTGTGGGAATGGCGTCATGTTTGCTGGTGTGGGTGCTGTAGTTAATTAAAAAAAGCACTGTAAATACATCACAAGGGACTGGCCAGCTAGAAAGGGAGACCATTCAGATATTACGGAATTGATGCTGAAAATGATGTTTCACATGTTAATGGTAATTTCATAAAACATTCAAATGCTTGTAAATTTTTACACTTGTAGAGTTCCAAAAAATTAATATTATGAAACCAGTTTGTTGTTTTAGAGATTGATGTTACTCAGTCATAAGTATAGAATTTTTTGTATCTGTTTTGGAAAGGGAAGATATTCCATTTGCTGCATAGTTAGATGTAATCATGTTCATTTTTGTAACAATTGTCCACACACTTGTCAGGGGTTGAGAGATGAGGTTAAAAGGGTGAAGTGTCAGTTACGTGAACTGACCACAGAGAAGGATGCTTTACTGCGCCAGCAGGAGGAGCTAGTGGCCAGACTAGAGAGCTGTGCCACACCTGTAACGTCTGTGACCTCACAGGCCTCAGCAGAGACCAGGCTGTGCAAAGAGAAGCTGCATCTACAGAAAACTGTAAGTGTGTCCTTGGAGAATATTTGGTAAACATAGGACAGGGGTAGAAATTAACTACATTGTGTCACTTCACCAATAGGACCAGTGTCCTTGAGATCACATCTTTCATTTTATTGAACGAAAAATGTGGTTAGACTGTTCTGTCATGTTATAGATCATTGATTTTCATATTGGATCAGGTACAGCTGCAAACAAAGGGCCAATACAGTGGGCTAACCCCCCTGAAACTGAGCCAGAGTGAAAATCATTGATGAGCTAACGACCTGTAACTGAGACAGAGTGAAAATCATTGATGAGCTAACCCGCCTGTAACTGAGCCAGAGTGAAAACCTTTGATGAGCTAACCCCCCTGTAACTGAGCCAGAGTGAAAATCATTGATGAGCTAACGACATGTAACTGAGACGGAGTGAAAATCATTGATGAGCTAACGACCTGGAACTGAGACAGAGTGAAAATCATTGATGAGCTAACAACCTGTAACTGAGCCAGAGTGAAAATCATTGATGAGCTAACGACCTGTAACTGAGACAGAGTGAAAATTATTGATGAGCTAACGACCTGTTACTGAGCCAGAGTGAAAATCATTGATGAGCTAACGACCTGTAACCGAGCCAGAGTGAAAATCATTGATGAGCTAACGACATGTAACTGAGCCAGAGTGAAAATCATTGATGAGCTAACCCCCCTGTAACTGAGCCAGAGTGAAAATCATTGATGAGCTAACGACCTGTAACTGAGACAGAGTGAAAACCATTGATGAGCTAACGACCTGTAACTGAGCCAGAGTGAAAATTATTCATGAGCTAACGACCTGTAACTGAGACAGAGTGAAAATTATTGTTGAGCTAATGACCTGTAACTGAGACAGAGTGAAAATTATTGATGAGCTAACGACCTGTAACTGAGCCAGAGTGAAAATCATTGATGAGCTAACGACCTGTAACTGAGCCAGAGTGAAAACCATTGATGAGCTAACGACCTGTAACTGAGCCAGAGTGAAAATCATTGATGAGGTAACGTCCTGGAACTGAGCCAGAGTGAAAATCATTGATGAGCTAACTTCCTGTAACTGAGACAGAGTGAAAATCATTGATGAGCTAACGACCTGTAACTGAGCCAGAGTGAAAATCATTGATGAGCTAACGACCTGTAACTGAGACAGAGTGAAAATCATTGATGAGCTAACGACCTGTAACCAAGCCAGAGTGAAAATCATTGATGAGCTAACGACCTGTAACTGAGCCAGAGTGAAAATCATTGATGAGCTAACGACCTGTAACTGAGATAGTGAAAATCATTGATGAGCTAACGACCTGTAACTGAGCCAGAGTGAAAATCATTGATGAGCTAATGACCTGTAACTGAGCCAGAGTGAAAATCATTGATGAGCTAATGACCTGTAACTGAGCCAGAGTGAAAACCATTGATGAGCTAACGACCTGTAACTGAGCCAGAGTGAAAATCATTGATGAGCTAATGACCTGTTACTGAGCCAGAGTGAAAATCATTGATGAGGTAACATCCTGGAACTGAGCCAGAGTGAAAATCATTGATGAGCTAACTTCCTGTAACTGAGACAGAGTGAAAACCATTGATGAGCTAACGACCTGTAACTGAGCCAGAGTGAAAACCATTGATGAGCTAATGACCTGTAACTGAGCCAGAGTGAAAATCATTGATGAGGTAACATCCTGGAACTGAGCCAGAGTGAAAATCATTGATGAGCTAACTTCCTGTAACTGAGACAGAGTGAAAACCATTGATGACCTAACGACCTGTAACTGAGCCAGAGTGAAAATTATTGATGAGCTAACGACCTGTAACTGAGACAGAGTGAAAATTATTGATGAGCTAACGACCTGTAACTGAGACAGAGTGAAAATTATTGATGAGCCAATGACCTGTAACTGAGCCAGAGTGAAAATCATTGATGAGCTAATGACCTGTAACTGAGCCAGAGTGAAAACCATTGATGAGCTAATGACCTGTAACTGAGCCAGAGTGAAAATCATTGATGAGGTAACGTCCTGGAACTGAGCCAGAGTGAAAATCATTGATGAGCTAACTTCCTGTAACTGAGACAGAGTGAAAATCATTGATGAGCTAACGACCTGTAACTGAGCCAGAGTGAAAATCATTGATGAGCTAACGACCTGTAACTGAGACAGAGTGAAAATCATTGATGAGCTAATGACCTGTAACCGAGCCAGAGTGAAAATCATTGATGAGCTTACGACCTGTAACTGAGCCAGAGTGAAAATCATTGATGAGCTAACGACCTGTAACTGAGATAGTGAAAATCATTGATGAGCTAACGACCTGTAACTGAGACAGAGTGAAAATCATTGATGAGCTAATGACCTGTAACTGAGCCAGAGTGAAAATCATTGATGAGCTAATGACCTGTAACTGAGACAGAGTGAAAACCATTGATGAGCTAATGACCTGTAACTGAGCCAGAGTGAAAATCATTGATGAGGTAACGTCCTGGAACTGAACCAGAGTGAAAATCATTGATGAGCTAACTTCCTGTAACTGAGACAGAGGGAAAATCATTGATGAGCTAACGACCTGTAACTGAGACAGAATGAAAATCATTGATGAGCTAACGACCTGTAACCGAGCCAGAGTGAAAATCATTGATGAGCTAACGACCTGTAACTGAGCCAGAGTGAAAATCATTGATGAGCTAACGACCTGTAACTGAGCCAGAGTGAAAATCATTGATGAGCTAACGACCTGTAACTGAGACAGAGTGAAAATCATTGATGAGCTAATGACCTGTAACTGAGCCAGAGTGAAAATCATTGATGAGCTAACGACCTGTAACTGAGATAGTGAAAATTATTGTTGAGCTAACGACCTGTTACTGAGCCAGAGTGAAAATCATTGATGAGTTGAGGATCTGTAACTGAGACAGAGTGAAAACCATTGATGAGCTAACGACCTGTAACTGAGCCAGAGTGAAAATCATTGATGAGCTAACGGCCTGTAACTGAGCCAGAGTGAAAATCATTGATGAGCTAACGACCTGTAACTGAGACAGAGTGAAAATCATTGATGAGCTAATGACCTGTAACTGAGCCATAGTGAAAATCATTGATGAGGTAACATCTTGGAACTGAGCCAGAGTGAAAATCATTGATGAGCTAACTTCCTGTAACTGAGCCAGAGTGAAAACCATTGATGAGCTAACGACCTGTAACTGAGCCAGAGTGAAAACCATTGATGAGCTAATGACCTGTAACTGAGCCAGAGTGAAAACCATTGATGAGCTAACTTCCTGTAACTGAGACAGAGTGAAAACCATTGATGAGCTAATGACCTGTAACTGAGCCAGAGTGAAAATCATTGATGAGGTAACATCCTGGAACTGAGCCAGAGTGAAAATCATTGATGAGCTAACTTCCTGTAACTGAGCCAGAGTGAAAACCATTGATGAGCTAACGACCTGTAACTGAGCCAGAGTGAAAATTATTGATGAGCTAACGACCTGTAACTGAGACAGAGTGAAAATTATTGATGAGCTAATGACCTGTAACTGAGACAGAGTGAAAATTATTGATGAGCTAATGACCTGTAACTGAGCCAGAGTGAAAATCATTGATGAGCTAATGACCTGTAACTGAGCCAGAGTGAAAACCATTGATGAGCTAATGACCTGTAACTGAGCCAGAGTGAAAATCATTGATGAGGTAACGTCCTGGAACTGAGCCAGAGTGAAAATCATTGATGAGCTAACTTCCTGTAACTGAGACAGAGTGAAAATCATTGATGAGCTAATGACCTGTAACTGAGCCAGAGTGAAAATCATTGATGAGCTAACGACCTGTAACTGAGACAGAGTGAAAATCATTGATGAGCTAACAACCTGTAACCGAGCCAGAGTGAAAATCATTGATGAGCTAACGACCTGTAACTGAGATAGTGAAAATCATTGATGAGCTAATGACCTGTAACTGAGATAGTGAAAATCATTGATGAGCTAATGACCTGTAACTGAGACAGAGTGAAAATCATTGATGAGCTAATGACCTGTAACTGAGACAGAGTGAAAACCATTGATGAGCTAACCCCCCTGTAACTGAGCCAGAGTGAAAATCATTGATGAGGTAACGTCCTGGAACTGAGCCAGAGTGAAAATCATTGATGAGCTAACTTCCTGTAACTGAGACAGAGGGAAAATCATTGATGAGCTAACGACCTGTAACTGAGACAGAGTGAAAACCATTGATGAGCTAACGACCTGTAACCGAGCCAGAGTGAAAATCATTGATGAGCTAACGACCTGTAACTGAGCCAGAGTGAAAATCATTGATGAGCTAACGACCTGTAACTGAGATAGTGAAAATCATTGATGAGCTAACGACCTGTAACTGAGACAGAGTGAAAATCATTGATGAGCTAATGACCTGTAACTGAGCCAGAGTGAAAATCATTGATGAGCTAATGACCTGTAACTGAGCCAGAGTGAAAACCATTGATGAGCTAATGACGTGTAACTGAGCCAGAGTGAAAATCATTGATGAGGTAACGTCCTGGAACTGAGACAAAGTGAAAATCATTGATGAGCTAACTTCCTCTAACTGAGACAGAGTGAAAATCATTGATGAGCTAACGACCTGTAACTGAGACAGAGTGAAAATCATTGATGAGCTAACGACCTGTAACTGAGACAGAGTGAAAATCATTGATGAGCTAACGACCTGTAACCGAGACAGAGTGAAAATCATTGATGAGCTAACGACCTGTAACTGAGCCAGAGTGAAAATCATTGATGAGCTAACGACCTGTAACTGAGATAGTGAAAATTATTGTTGAGCTAACGACCTGTAACTGAGACAGAGTGAAAATTATTGATGAGCTAACGACCTGTAACTGAGGCAGAGTGAAAATCATTGATGAGCTAACGACCTGTAAATGAACCAGAGTGAAAATCATTGATGAGCAAACGACCTGTAACTGAGCCAGAGTGAAAATCATTGTTGAGCTAACGACCTTTAACTGAGACAGAGTGAAAACCATTGATGAGCTAACGACCTGTAACTGAGCCGGAGTGAAAATCATTGATGAGCTAACGACCTGTAACTGAGCCGGAGTGAAAATCATTGATGAGGTAACGACCTGTAACTGAGCCAGAGTGAAAATCATTGATGAGCTAATGACCTGTAACTGAGACAGAGTGAAAATCATTGATGAGCTAATGACCTGTTACTGAGCCAGAGTGAAAATCATTGATGAGTTGAGGATCTGTAACTGAGACAGAGTGAAAACCATTGATGAGCTAACGACCTGTAACTGAGCCAGAGTGAAAATCATTGATGAGCTAACGGCCTGTAACTGAGACAGAGTGAAAATCATTGATGAGCTAACGACCTGTAACTGAGCCAGAGTGAAAACCTTTGATGAGAGTGAAAATCATTGATGAGCTTACGGCCTGTAACTGAGACAGAGTGAAAATCATTGATGAGGTAACGACCTGTAACTGAGCCAGAGTGAAAACCTTTGATGAGCTAACCCCCCTGTAACTGAGACAGAGTGAAAACCATTGATGAGCTAACGACCTGTAACTGAGCCAGAGTGAAAATCATTGATGAGCTAACGACCTGTAACTGAGACAGAGTGAAAACCTTTGATGAGCTAACCCCCCTGTAACTGAGACAGAGTGAAAACCATTGATGAGCTAACGACCTGTAACTGAGACAGAGTGAAAATCATTGATGAGCTAACCCCCCTGTAACTGAGACAGAGTGAAAACCATTGATGAATGACAGTTCCATTAACTAACTATTAGATGTTGAAAAAGGAATAAAAAGTACATGTTCATAAATTTTCACCTTTCCCAAAATTTAATGTCCCAAGAACGTAAACTTGTCAGACGGAAGTCACATGATGCACTGAATATAACAGAGGTTATATCCTCCATACTGTATCAGTAACATCAATTAATAATACAGGTTAATTAATAATACAATTTATTTATTTTGTTTTATAAAATCATATAAATCCGCCAGCCTCGGGCAACTTACTCACAAACGATATGTAACGGCCATATGGCATGCCAGTCTACATCACACATGGAAAGTTTGGGAGTAACTTGCCAAAGGTCAGTGGTTTAGCCTAGACCACAATCATTGTTTAAGTGAAACATTCATGGTGTTACTGCGCAACAATGAATTCATGTATATTGTGTTTTAGGTGTACATCCTGCAGGAGAAGCTCAACCAGAAATCAGAGGAGTTGGATCAGCTAAATGAGAAGGCGTCAAGGAGGGTGAGTTCATTAATCAATCTCCAACGGGAGATAACTGTACACAGTCTTGTCGAGTCATACCAAGGGGAGATAACTGTACGCTGTTGTCACAGGGCACACTAAGGGGAGATAACCACACATTGGTGATGTGTTTGTGTACATTGTCCCCTGGTAAATGTTAACAAGTATAGCAGTTGGTTTGAAGTGCTGATTGATAATTTCAAATTACATACCCATGCCACGAGGGCTGTATTAATGAGCATATAAAGAGTGGCAAGTGGCATTGTGCCAGGGGGAGATAACTGTAAACATTCTCCACAAGTCATGCTAAAGGGAGATGGTGCATGTGGGTGTCGTAAGATGGCGTTTTGCACTTATGCTCACCTTCTAAAACTACGTGTGGTATCAGAACTTCCCTTGTAAGTTGTATTATGGCTTGTGGTTTCACAAATATAATATAATACATCTTTGTAAGCAAGACAGCATTGTATTGGAAATGCCTTTGACTCATTTTTTAATATTTAGAAGTCCGTTACCAGATGGCCTGACTGCTGTGATAACTAAGTAACACCTACACAAAACTTGTTGATAACAACTTTGTAATGAGTCCTGTGGCATTCAGCTTTATGACCCACATACTGAGATAGTCCATGCTGTATTTCAAATATATAAAAGAAAACTACTGGACTGTTCTGAGTTTTTTTTTCACATTCTTGTTCATTGTTTGATGTAAAGGGTGTGTTAATACATGTATTGCTTTCTGGTGTTAAGCGGTAGAGTGTCTGCTTCGGGTCAGTAGATCCAGGGTCGATCCTGGGTCGAGGCACACCGAAGACTTTAAAAGAGGAAGTTACAGCTTCCTCGCTTGGCGTTCAGCATGTAGGGGATAGTGGAACTACTGGTTGACCCATATCAGTATAATGGCTCGGGCGGGTCAGCTTACATGCCTTCGGTAAGGCGTCTCAGTGAAGCAGCACTAGATAAAAGAGCGGTGAAAATCTGACCTGCAACAAGGAGGCATATTACATGCATTCTAAAACGTTGTTAATGTTTATAATAACTTCATAAACCCAAAATGTATCACGATTTATTTGCAAACAAAAATGTGCAGAGCGTCCCCACCAGAGTGACCCCACCAGAGTGACCCCACCAGAGTGACCCCACCAGAGTGACCCCACCAGAGTTAACTTTGATATTTAGGTTATGCCTTACATCCAAAGCGAGGCATCCATATAACTTTTGCTATGTGCTGAAACAGAAATAAAATCATTCTCACAAATTTTCCTTTTAGCTGAAATAAAGACCCTTTAGATTCCCAAAGTTTTGATATAGGAAAATCTTGAGTGAGTGTTTGGGGTTTAATGTCATACATAACTATTTTTCAGTCATATGATGATGAAAATCTTATTTGGATTTGGATTTACCAAAATATTAATCTGATTCCCCTCAAAAACTTGAGCCCTGCATTCACTGTTGCTTTTCCCGTACTGCATGTGCATTGCCATTTACTTGTGGGGTTATTCTAATGTTTTCATTGCTTCCTCATGCCAAGGAGGCTATACCAAAAATTTTGGGCAAAATATGAATATTTGCTATTCAAATAAATTTTTGCCTGAGTATTAACCAAGAATAGCTCAAATTATTACCATTCAGAAAATATCAACTTGTACCTGAATTATTCATTGTGAAGGGAAAATAGCAGCTTGTACCTGAACTATTCATTGTGAAGGGAAAATATCAGACTTGTACCTGAACTATTCATTGTGAAGGGAAAATATCAACTTGCACCTGAGCTACTCATTGTGAAGGGGAAATATCAGACTTGTACCTGAGTTATTCATTGTGAAGGGAAAATATCAGACTTGTACCTGAGGTATTCATTGTGAAGGGAAAATATCAGACTTGTACCTGAGGTATTCATTGTGAAGGGAAAATATCAGACTTGTACCTGAGGTATTCATTGTGAAGGGAAAATATCAACTTGTACCTGAGCTACTCATTGTGAAGGGAAAATAGCAGCTTGTACCTGAACTATTCATTGTGAACGGAAAATATCAACTTGTACCTGAGCTATTCATTGTGAAAGGAAAATATCAACTTGTACCTGAGCTACTCATTGTGAAGGGAAAATATCAACTTGTACCTGAGCTACTCATTGTGAAGGGAAAATATCAACTTGTACCTGAGCTACTCATTGTGAAGGGAAAATATCAACTTGTACCTGAGCTACTCATTGTGAAGGGAAAATATCAGACTTGTACCTGAGTTATTCATTGTGAAGGGAAAATATCAGACTTGTACCTGAGCTATTCATTGTGAAGGGAAAATATCAGACTTGTACCTGAACTATTCATTGTGAAGGGTAAATATCAACTTGTACCTGAGCTATTCATTGTGAAGGGAAAATATCAACTTGTACCTGAGCTACTCATTGTGAAGGGAAAATAGCACCTTGTACCTGAGCTATTCATTGTGAAGGGAAAATATCAACTTGTACCTGAGCTATTCATTGTGAAAGGAAAATATCAACTTGTACCTGAGCTACTCATTGTGAAGGGAAAATATCAACTTGTACCTGAGCTACTCATTGTGAAGGGAAAATATCAACTTGTACCTGAGCTACTCATTGTGAAGGGAAAATATCAACTTGTACCTGAGCTATTCATTGTGAAGGGAAAATATCAGACTTGTTCCTGAACTATTCATTGTGAAGGGAAAATATCAGACTTGTTCCTGAACTATTCATTGTGAAGGGAAAATAACAGCTTGTACGTGAGCTATTCATTGTGAAGGGAAAATATCAGACTTGTACCTGAACAATTCATTGTGAAGGGAAAATATCAACTTGTACCTGAGTTATTCATTGTGAAGGGAAAATATCAGACTTGTACCTGAGCTATTCATTGTGAAGGGAAAATATCAGACTTGTACCTGAACTATTCATTGTGAAGGGTAAATATCAACTTGTACCTGAGCTATTCATTGTGAAGGGAAAATATCAACTTGTACCTGAGCTACTCATTGTGAAGGGAAAATAGCAGCTTGTACCTGAACTATTCATTGTGAAGGGAAAATATCAACTTGTACCTGAACTATTCACTGTGAAGGGAAAATATCAGACTTGTAACTGAGCTATTCATTGTGAAGGGGAAATATCAGACTTGTACCTGAGGTATTCATTGTGAAGGGAAAATATCAGACTTGTACCTGAGTTATTCATTGTGAAGGGAAAATATCAGACTTGTACCTGAGGTATTCATTGTGAAGGGAAAATATCAACTTGTACCTGAGCTACTCATTGTGAAGGGAAAATAGCAGCTTGTACCTGAACTATTCATTGTGAAAGGAAAATATCAACTTGTACCTGAGCTACTCATTGTGAAGGGAAAATATCAACTTGTACCTGAGCTACTCATTGTGAAGGGAAAATATCAACTTGTACCTGAGCTATTCATTGTGAAGGGAAAATATCAACTTGTACCTGAGCTACTCATTGTGAAGGGAAAATATCAACTTGTACCTGAGCTACTCATTGTGAAGGGAAAATATCAACTTGTACCTGAGCTACTCATTGTGAAGGGAAAATATCAACTTGTACCTGAGCTACTCATTGTGAACGGAAAATATCAGACTTGTACCTGAGTTATTCTTTGTGAAGGGAAAATATCAGACTTGTACCTGAGCTATTCATTGTGAAGGGAAAATATCAGACTTGTACCTGAACTATTCATTGTGAAGGGAAAATATCAACTTGTACCTGAGCTATTCATTGTGAAGGGAAAATATCAACTTGTACCTGAGCTACTCATTGTGAAGGGAAAATAGCAGCTTGTACCTGAACTATTCATTGTGAAGGGAAAATATCAACTTGTACCTGAGCTATTCACTGTGAAGGGAAAATATCAGACTTGTAACTGAGCTATTCATTGTGAAGGGAAAATATCAGACTTGTAACTGAGCTATTCATTGTGAAGGGAAAATAGCAGCTTGTACGTGAACTATTCATTGTGAAGGAAAAATATCAGACTTGTACCTGAACTATTCATTGTGAAGGGAAAATATCAGACTTGTTCCTGAACTATTCATTGTGAAGGGAAAATATCAACTTGTACCTGAGCTATTCATTGTGAAGGGAAAATATCAGACTTGTTCCTGAGCTACTCATTGTGAAGGGAAAATAACAGCTTGTACGTGAGCTATTCATTGTGAAGGGAAAATATCAGACTTGTACCTGAACTATTCATTGTGAAGGGAAAATATCAACTTGTACCTGAGTTATTCATTGTGAAGGGAAAATAGCAGCTTGTACCTGAGCTATTCATTGTGAAGGGAAAATATCAGACTTGTACCTGAGCTACTCATTGTGAAGGGAAAATAGCAGCTTGTACCTGAGCTATTCATTGTGAAGGGAAAATATCAGACTTGTACCTGAGCTACTCATTGTGAAGGGAAAATATCAGACTTGTACCTGAACTATTCATTGTGAAGGGAAAATATCAACTTGTACCTGAGCTACTCATTGTGAAGGGAAAATATCAGACTTGTAACTGAGCTATTCAAATGAGCCTAAAGGTTTAAAAAGTAAATTTTAGGACCTTTATTACTGATTTTAAATGATAACACAGCCGAGGCTGTTATTTTGTGAAAAATAATAATTTGGGGTTTTCTTAAATAATAGCAGAAATGCGATTTATTTGTGCTGATCACTTTTTTGCCAAAACTTCTATTAAAGCCTCTTAGAGTGTGTTGCTCTTTCTCTTTTCACAAGATGACCGTTCTGGCAGAGAACTGGGGCAAAGCTGATGAGGAAGTCAAGGAGTTGGATAAAATGCTGGAGAATGTGAGATTGGTAAGGAAAGCTTGTACCCTAATTCTTCAACCTTTTCACATATGAAGAACTTTCTGTGCAATTCATGCACATTTATAATTAGACTTTGGAGACAAAATTACATTGGTTGGATTGGCCAATTCCAGGGCTTCACAAAAAGTATAATTTTATCAGCCTACACAGAATACTGCCTTGAGAATATGCTTGAATAAACATCTTGCAAACATGCGAAAAGGTTGAAGAATTACAGCACATGTGAATAAAGCCAGGGCACACTAGAATACTTACACAGGCATATTCAGTGAATTTCTAAAAGTCCATCTTCTTTATCCCTGCCCGCAAACGGCATATTTCGAAGGTGATCTTGTCTGCTATGAAATTTACTTGTCTCAAACCTGTGAAATGCCAGAGTAAAAATACGCCAGCGATAGCGATTCTGCTCCGTTATTGTAGTGCGTCCGCACCAGTGAATTTCTGCGATCAACTTATGATTACCAAGCCGACTGATCTAAAAACGTGGAATTATGTTTTTTTTTTCTCTCGGTCACATAATTTAGTAGGTTACGGGACATACCTTATTGACCTCAACTGACAGAAATGTCTGGCTATTATGTCTGCAACTATGTTAGTAAAGCTGCGAATATGGTTGGCATATTTTGTTGGTAGTAAAATTGTCCACGGGTTAAAACACCAATCAAACAGAAAGTAACAAGGTTCTGATATTTTTTTCAGTGGAGCATTATTTCTGATGAAATTTCCTTTCCATTGATAGATAAATGTGGATGAAATTACAAAACAAACGCCTGAATTTTCACCACCTTTATTGTTGTGTTCAGGTACTACACAAGAACAAACCTGTCTTTAAGAATTCCACATCTCTCAACAAACTCCTCAAAGATCTTGATGGGGTTGCAGATGACAGCGTGAAGTCTTTAGTGAAACCTTTGGAAGCTGTGAAGACATCGTCATGGTGATGAGGTTGACATGGCAACAAGGCCTCGCATATTACCTCAACTCAACAAGAACCGAATGATTTTCAACATGGTACATTGTGTTGATTCCTCCTAAAAGAAGACAAGAACCGAATGATTTTCAACATGGTACATTGTGTTGATTCCTCCTGAAAGAAGACAAGAACCGAATGATTTTCAACATGGTACATTGTGTTGATTCCTCCTAAAAGAAGACAAGAACCGAATGATTTTCAACATGGTACATTGTGTTGATTCCTCCTAAAAGAAGACAAGAACCGAATGATTTTCAACATCGTAAACTGCGTGGATTCCTCCTAAAAGAAGACAAGAACCGAATGATTTTCAACATCGTAACCTGCGTGGATTCCTCGTAGAAAAGACAACAACGGAATGATTTACATCTTTGTAACATCGTTGTTAGGACAACTTGGTGACAGTAACGGGAAGACTCCTCATCTGTCAATTTGTGTCCCATATTGAATTTCTAATCTTTACCAGCAGCATTGATGTTTTATTTTTCATTTTATAAATTCCTAATTAATAGCTTAATATTAATTTTATTGAAAACTTTTCTATATTTAAAACATTGCCATTGTTTTGTGTTTTGATAAGTGTGTTAAATATTTGTAAGAATTGTCACATTTTTAATAGATGCATGCAGAATTAAATAGTTTTGCTTAAAAAGAGGGAAAAAAGAGAAGAAATTTTAGTACTGAACCTAACAGTGTTTTAAACAAGTTTTAACTAATCAGGACACAAAAGGTTTTCACAAATATTATCATGTCACATGAACCTTGTATGTACTTAAAAAAAAAAACCACTTCCATTACACATGTAGGATGTGATACTACGAGGTGTAACAAGTTTTAGACTTTATTAACATCTTGGTTACAAACCGTCAACGAAAGTTATTTAATATTCGCCATGCAATTTCAGTAAACATGCATTAGTGATTGTTTATTTATGAAATAAGTGGTATAAAACAGAATCTGAAGCTTGTTTTCATTTTTACAACATTAACATGGTTTGGAGTTTCATAAAATTTTGTCAAGAATATTATAAAGCATGTGCTGTTTCAGTGCAAATTTCTTTGCCAAACATTTTTTTTTTTTTTGTCGAGTTTGATTGATCTCTAATCCATTTTGGCACAGAATATAATACCCCGCCGCCATAAGGACAACATCGGCAGACCCTTGTCTTTAAGGATGTTAGTTTCTGTATGTGAGCTAGTTACACACTGAAATCCCCTCTGTAAACATGTGGGGGGGGGGGCTCCGTGCCCAAGTAGGTAGTACGCCATACAGTGCGGCAACATGACCCACGAGCCTCTCACCAGTGCGGTCACTGAGAGTTTAAGTCCAGCTCTTGCCATATGTGGGAAGGTTTACCAGTAATGTGCGAATGATTGTGGGTTCTCCTGGGGTTTCCACCTGTCATAATGCTGGCAGCCGTCGGTATAAGTGAAATATTCTTGAGTACGGCGTAAAATACCAATCAATCAAATCAATCAGTCCAAACATTGAGGTCACTGGTTCAAATCCAGCTGTGGTAATCAGATTGCAGCTTTCGTCAGAATTTCACAAGGTACATGTACATGTAGCGTGTAGGAATTTTTTACCCAAACCTGTTACATTATTGTTAAAAACATGAAATACCTGTGGATTCTGTAACTGAGCATGTGAGCATGGATTGAAATTAACCCATTGTGGCAACATTACCCAATTGAAGAGAACATTCATCAGCTTTGTGAAGGTTGTGTTTTTGAGCATTATATCATTGTACAATTGGTATTAAATAACAGGAAATAGTCCTCTGTATGCTTTGTACATGTCACACGAGGCTGAATTGTGTGTGAATCTGGATGACGGAATAAACACTCTGTCCTCTCCTTACCCGTGTTGTGTTTAGACACGTACACATGTTACTATTCGATTTTATCATGGGTCAGACAATATATTCCAGTTTTCATTGGACAGCAGTGGACACATGGAATATGTGTATACTCCTGTATCCTGCAGCTGATGATGTATGCGTCTGTTGACAAGGTTATCTCCCTTCGTTCTGCTGTCCAAACATTTCTATCATTTGCAGTTGCAAGGCCTGGGAACCTGGATAACCAAGTGTTAACAGACAAGACAGTGGACGTTTTTGAAACAAAAACCAGTCAGGCTTTAGGGTCACAAAACTATCTTAGATTTAAGGGATACAGAATTGTTTCTGATTGGCTAAAGCGAGAGATAGGCAGGTTCGGGCAAGTGGGAGAGATAGGCAGGTTCGGGCTATGTCCACCCTATGCTGAATTTTAGTTATGGTTTTAGGTTTCACGATTTTCTTCCACCATAATGCTGGCCACCATAGTATAAGTCAAATATTCTTGAGTAAGGTGTAAAACACCACACAATGTCCACTGTCAGCCAATCAGTGTCAATGGTCGTTTAAATCAGACTTAGCTTTAAAACAGTTTACTGCTTGGATTTTCTCACTTGTGAGTTTTTCCTTTTTTAATGTTTTAGAGTTTTCTGAGATTTTAATGGCAAAAGTGAAATTCAATGCTTAAAGGATACATGAAAAGGTAGTATAAAACGAAAAGTACAATACAGGAGATTTTTTTTTTTCTTTAAATCCACATCAAAATCTTCATATTAAGAAATAAAAATCAAGCATTTCATGTATCCTTCAAATTCCGAGTGTTCAACTGTAAGGTGTTACTGGGCAGGGCAGGAAGGTTAGTATGATGTATCAACGGTTTTCTAAATCTTTAGGAATGATAACGAGCCATGATTATGCAGGTGCCAGTTCACATATAACAGAGCAAACTTAAAGTCATCCAGGGCAAGGAACTGTCATGGCAGCTACCAGTATAGGCAATACTAATTTACGCTAGCATGCGAGCTATTTGAGTGTAACATTAAAAGAGCTTTATGCAGTTGACCCCTGGGTTCAAGACAGAGTCTGATCTAATCAGAAATCTTTCAATGTTGATCATCAAAGGCTTAATACAGATTTGCCAACTTGCTGTCACGTTTGTGAAGCATCATGTCTGGTATCTTTGACATGAAATTGTATTTAGCCAGCACTCTGTTATGTATGAACATGTATGTTGTCATTTGGACAAAAAGAGTGATGGCTGCGAAATGACCACAACAACCTCACAAGCAATATGAAGCTCCACGCATGCAAACAAAAACCATGATGAGGAGAGAAACCTGGCAGCTCACTGATAAGTGCTTCAGTTTAAATTCCAGCCTAAGTTCATCGGACATTTGATTCATGAAACAACAGACCTCATCAAGCACCTTACCCAGTCACTTACACCAACGCCACCTTTCCCCATGCTCACAATTCCATATTTTGAAATACCAGGGTTACTTTGGTTTTCAATCCCTGGAGGTCAGATATCAGCTGTTTACTCGTCTGTTTCTCATTGCACAGAAATACATTACACTGACTCAAAAGTAGTTAACCTAACAAGGAACTTCAAAGGCAGACCAGATGAAATTAATCATTGTGATTGCTTAAATTCCATCACACTTCTCCTTCCAAATGCTAACAGCATTGAATGTTCTACCAGACACCTGCCATCAAGGGAGGTAATACCGTGAAAAGCAAAGTAGCCTATGTATAATGAGAACACAGAATACCTGGCCATGTCTGTGTATAAATATATATACAACAAAGAAAAGGAACACTCTTCAAAGGATGTGACATGTATTTGTAAAATATGGGCAAGACAATGTGTCCTGCTATACATACATATGACCGGTGCATATTTGTTTTACTGTCCAATCTTTGCCTATAGTACTATATTTTTTCAAACACTGATCCAATAGGGTTTTGACATAGGGTCAACTACACAGACAGAGAAAAAATGGCTCTTACCTATCTATAACACGTCTACCTTGAAAGACACAGATCACAAAAGGACTTTTATCACAATCTTTGATAATGCATAAAAAACACCAAAAAAAAGGAAAAACAAAAAAAAGGAGAACAAAAACCTCAAACTATAAATTTACCCCAAAAACCCCCAAACATCACAAATAAGACTAAAATGGTCTTTTTCACATTTTACACAGGTTATAAGCAGCACTATATTTTTTGGGTCCTGGCCTAAGCTGTTTGATTGAGTTGGTGTCACATCTAATGAGCAGCACTATTTACACACCAAAAACAGAATTCCACAGACAATAAATAAATCTTCAACTAAATTCATTTTTCTGTCAGAAGTTGCCTTTCTCTGCAAAGATTATCACTAATAAGCGAAACATGTAGCACATGATATCTCAGTATATCCTGTTTGATCATTTCTCAAAACAGTGGACTCCTAAGACATATATAGTTCATCTCAAAATAAGCTCTCGTGGAGAGTTATTGCCCTCTATATACACATCTGGTTGTGTCAAGAGTTATTGCCCTCTATATACACATCTTGTTGCGTCAAGAGTTATTCCCCTTGAAAGCAATCTCCAATGTCCAGCCCATAATCTGCCTATTCTTGGACGCCATTATCAGCATACTGCTACACAAGTTGACATTTCATGTTTGCCTGGTCCCATCACAAATGTGGTTGAAACGTCTGAAAATCAATGGAAAAGAACACTGAAATTTCATTCTTATTTAACTGTCCCACTCGAGACCCTTTCACTTTTCACAGGAAACAAAACTGGTCGGGTAAATTACTGATCTCTAGCAAGCTGCTGCTGAACTTTCCACAATCAGGTACTGATATGCACACCACTGCTGAGGAAATGGCCACTTATTACTTGGAGGTGTCAAATTGTTTACAGTACAAAATAAAACAGTTTTAAGAATTCATGCAAGCTGCGGAGTACCCAAGTTCAACTACAGATCTAAGGCAAGTTACTCAGGGTCTTTCCTATCTGTCACTTACTGAAATGCCCGCCCTACTGCTGGAAGACAAGTGGTCTTCAACAAACAGGATAATGAGTGCGGTACCCAACACGTTGTTACCATGGCCCCGAGGGATAATGGGCGTGGGTTTTTTTTTTTTTTTTGACTGGTGTTTTACGCCGTACTCAAGAATATTTCACTTCTACGATGGTGGCCAGTATTATGATGGGTGGAAACCGGGGGAAACCCACGACCATCCACAGGTTGCTGGCATACCTGGGCGTGGGTAATTCTAAATATTCCCTGCCCAAGGCTAGGAGGGAATGCTAGTGACTTGGAAGTCACACACCTTACCACTAAATCACATTCCTCTCCCCAAATTATTGCTTTTTGGCCTAAAATTTTAACTGGGACGAAATTACTCATTCTCCCTCATTCTGAGGATTTTAAATCATCTTGGAAAGATGTTTCAAACTGTTTGGCAGGTACAAGCAGGGTGATGTCCTAATGTAAACGTGTGAGTCTCAGAACCAAAAGTAATATCTCATAACCTTATAATTTACCTCGGAAATGTTTTTTTTTGTTCCGGCAAAATTTTATGACAAAATCCAGTAGATCCACTGATATGTTTCACATGATACACAAATTGTGTAAATACTGCTTGCTTACTCTGCATGATGTGGCTTGTGCTTCTGGGTGTGACAGTCCTTCCCCCAGTAACAGTCTGGTCTAGATGTCACTGCGTCTACAAGTGCAACAATGAAACAATACTAAACAAATTCTGCAAACTGACACTACAAATCTGCCAACTCACACCCACAAATCTGCAAACTGACACTACAAATCTGCCAACTCACACCCACAAATCTGCAAACTGACACTACAAATCTGCCAACTCACACCCACAAATCTGCAAACTGACACTACAAATCTGCCAACTCACACCCACAAATTCTGCAAACTGACACTACAAATCTGCCAACTCACACCCACAAATCTGCCAACTGACACTACAAATCTGCCAACTGACACCCATAAATCTGCAAACTGACACTCACAAATCTGCAAACTGACACCACAAATCTGCAAACTGAAATCTGCCAACACCCACAAATCTGCCAACTGACACCACAAATCTGCAAACTGACACTCACAAATCTGCCAACTCACACCCACAAATCTGCCAACTGACACCCACAAATCTGCAAACTGACACCCACAAATCTGCAAACTGACACTACAAATCTGCCAACTGACAACCATAAATCTGCAAACTGACACTCACAAATCTGCCAACTGACACCCACAAATCTGCCAACTGACACCCACAAATCTGCAAACTGACACCCACAAATCTGCAAACTGACACTACAAATCTGCCAACTGACAACCATAAATCTGCAAACTGACACTACAAATCTGCAAACTGACACTCACAAATCTGCAAACTGACACTACAAATCTGCCAACTCACACCCACAAATCTGCAAACTGACACCACAAATCTGCCAACTGACACCACAAATCTGCAAACTGAATATACTGATCAGGCTCACTAACTCAGGCTTCCACAAAGTGATCCTGTACCCAAAATTATATCAAACAATATTTGGAGCAGTAATTTCACTGAAAAGCAAAGCATTATGACAGACGAACACACCCAAATTAATACCCAGCGACTTAAACAGTTCAAAAAAAAAAACTAAAAAAAAAAAATAGACATGTCAAAAACACACACAAAACACACATTATATACACATATATACATCCACTCTATTCTACATGTTATTCCTCTACATTTTCTCTCTAGGTTTGACTTCTAATTCACGGGGAGTTTATGTGACGGGAACATAGGGAAACAGGATAATCATTAAAGCATCAAGGTTAAACCAAATAAAAAGGTTAATTCCAATTTTATTTTATTTTTAATGTTATGGCATTTTTTTTTTTTTAAGTGAAGGTAAAACACTAATAACATTGCTGTGGCCTTACCTGGCAGCTGATGTCTGGGAATGTCTCTCCTGTAATAATACGCCAGGTCTCTGAAGTTCCTCAGGGCACAGGAATAACACATGTACGTGCTAGATGATAACCTATAGCGATACTGGTCTGGAATAGGCACAAAAATATCCCGCTCAACTGGTGCACAAAAACAACATGTAATGTTTGAACTTCATTACAACTTATCACATCAACAAAATTTATATTGATCAAAGAGGGGTTCAATAATCTGATCTCTTCTTCAGAGCAACCCTGCTAAAGAAATTCACACCCATATGCAGGTTTTGGGATACAACAACAGAGTTACGTCCCTGACATGATGTCCCTTTACGGGCTGATAGGACAAATCTGCAAATTTTATCATTTAATTAAAAAAGATTAGGTAGATCTTCTGAATTATGTTCTTGGCTTGGGTTGGGTTCCCCACATCACAAAAACAAAAATGTTCTGTTGATAATTTGATCTAAACAAGACCAATTAAATGATAGGCAAATAGCACTACCACACTGTAAGGCAACAAGGTCATTTCGCACTCTGGGAGATCACCCTATTGTCATAAAAACAGATTAACACCTGTAGACTGCGACCTTGGGACTGCTACATAGGTTTACATATCTTATCTTACTGCTACCTACACAATTTCATTTCTGCCAGATTGTTCATTCATGTTTTTTAATGTTACAAGACATAGATGGATTTGTGTGCTTTTTTACAAAGACTTTGACAATTGTAATACAAGTTGATCGATTGTTTAGTTTGCTACAATCCACCAGTCCTTAGCGAGAATATTAGTATCAATACGCTCAGCCCGCTTTCAGCTGTATAACCCCAAACACTCAACACTGTGACACGGAGCATCATTAGTTCACCAAAAGTCAAGCTGACTGGTCAGTTTACAGACAGTCTGTTGCCCGTTGTAAATCTAGGAGAATGCAAATTGGAAAATCAGGGACAAAATCCTGTCAAAACTTCTTGGTCTAGGCGGCTTTGCAGTTAAGAGGAGAAAAAATTCTTAAGCCATCCTTTGAAAGTGTAAGAGATTTTTTAAAGTTCATGGTTTCCTTTCCTAATTGGCATTCTCCAGGATTTCGTAGTTTAAACTGAGACCAAAACTTGCCTCAATCAGAAGAGAGCGCCTTGTGGGTGATCAGTGATCATGCTCAAAGTTTCACATTGCATTTGGTCATGTGATTTTTCTTTGTCAGGGATGATATGGCAATGTACATGAATTACACAAGATGAACATAGCTCATCGCTATGGTAACCTACATTCAGCCTGGGTCACATGTTCAAATCTAGAAACTTTGCAGTTCAACAAGTTTAATACATATGTTGTACAAAATGTGAACACCCATATTTTATTACACATTTCCATGAAATAATCTTAACTGCTGAACAAACACCAAAGTGATAAAGGCACACGTATAAATAATGGAGCAGGGAAATGAAAAGGTGACCTCCAAATGACCTCTAGCTGACCTTCACAAATATACTCTCCTCTCTCCATCCTTTCCAGACAGATTTGCAGGACGTCCCTAACAGATATGGACCTGGCATTCAAATAATCCTGTTCAAAAACAAATTTAGTGAAAAACTGGCATAAAATATTCTGACAGTGTTATCATTATTTGTGATTTAATCCGTGATTCTGGTGTCACACCAGTCTCCACAGCACTAGAATCTGTGCTACATCCAGGAATGCATTAGTCTCAGATACTGATAAATACAGGTAAAACCTAAAGTGGACACAAATGTGAGGAAGTCAATGTCATTCAAACCTGTGGCCAGAAACTATTTCCATGTTGTTGTTTAATTTTTAAGTGCCACAAAACGTATTTAGAGTAGGCTGGAATATGGTAGCTGTTTTAGACTATGTCTGTAAAGTGATGTCAGGTCACATTTCACATCACTTCACTATTTTCATCAGATAAGTTATCTGCAGAACACTCTGAACAGAGTTATTCATAAGGTCATCTCTGATCAGTTACCTCATTCTAATAGATTTAACCTAATTTTTTAATAGGCTCTCAAAGTACTGTGAAAAAGCTTTCAAATAATGGTCTCAAATGCATCTGTAGAATGTTTTGAGTTAGAAAAAAATAAAAATAATCGGCGTTTTTTGTGGACGGAGTTCTCTGTCAACTTTCGCTTGAGGCTCACATTATTGGACTATTTGTACACTTTAAGCCCACCTTCTAAGAAACATTCATCAATCTCATGAAATGTTCTACTTACTACGGTCATACTGGAAGAAATTGCAAATTATTCTTATAAGATCATGAATTATGAATGATTTAACAGTTACAAAAAGTCTGGACCTTCCTGGCATTCTCTTGTCAGTATGGTCTTGACAAAATCAATACCTGACCTCCAGCAGACATATGCATATCTATACCCTAAGTCTTCAACCTTTCTACCATCTCTGCAATAAATATTTTGAAACATTCTGAGAGAACAGTGGGATGTAAAGAAATAATTTGCACAAAAATTTATATCAAACTTGGATCTTTAATGATATAAACAAATCATTTTTAGCATCATTTTCATCATAGTTGTATGCATAAATTCCACAGAACATTAAAAGTCAATGATCAACTTTTCTTACCGCTAACACTTTTGACTCATAAGGATTGTCCAGAAGAAGGTTTCCCAGGCATTTCTTTCCAAAATTCATATCTACAAATGAAAATCCAGGGTTATTTATGAAAACCAACATGGTAGGTAATGGTGCATGTGTTTCTAGTTGCATCCATCCAGTTGGAATTGGAAGGTGGGCTTTTCAAAACTTAATATCACCAAAACCATTAAGAAATTGAGGCATATTAATTATAATAGGTTATTCAAAATGTCCGCAGTTTTACAATGAGGATTTAGTTAGTTATTTATTTGGTATTTTACACCGTACTCAAGAATATTTCACTTATACGGCGGAGGCCAGCATTATGGTGAGAGCCTGGTGAAAACCAACACCCTTCCCAGGTACGGCCGGAGAGGATTACCACAGTAAGATGGAAAGATCTTCACATTTGAAAACAGCAGAATTCAGATTTCCTCAACCATTACAATAGGCTCCAAGTTCAGGGCTGATCACCTGGTCCGATGTCTGCGGACTCTTGGCCACACCAGCAGAGTAAAACAGCTACAGGTATGACTGGGTTGTGAATTAACACCAAGTCCGTTACCAGAGACAATAACTATAGTCATAAACAAACATTCATTTAAAAATATGATAAATCATAAAACAGTTTGATCAAGTTTTACAGTATTTACCTGAAGCAGCAGCTAAAACTGAGGAGAACGAATCTCAAACTGGTGATAACAGAAATCAAAAACAAAAGCTCTGTGTATCCACAAATCCTGAAACCTCCAGATTGGACACAAATTTCACTCAAGGTTTACTCTCTTGATTCAGCTAAATTCACCTTGATAGGACTTCGATCACGGCCTTGGCACGTGCTTTACTGAAAGTCTGTTCATGGCCTGAATCTTTAGTTATTTATTTATTTCACTGGTGTTTTACAGCGAACTATAATGCATTTCCTTATACAATCTCGGCCAGTATTAAGGTGGGAGGCAATCGTTGAATCTTGCACAAATATAATAGAACATTCAGTAGGACAAAAAGTGTTTAATGTCTTGCCTTTAAATTTGTTGAAGCATCCCCGACAGTCAGCTTTGCGACAACCCCAGTAAGCATGGCAGTAATTACGATAGCAAATGAGGCCTGAAACAAGTAAGCAGTCGTGTGCGACACAAAAACATCATGAAAAATAAAATGCACTCTTCCAAAACTAGCAGCTGGCAAAGTTAGAATGGTTTTGATAAGCCAGTCACATCCTCATTTAGAACATTATCACCACAATAACTATCACAGGGTGGTCCTAAATTCCAACCATACAAACATTATTTTTGCACATCAATCTTTCTGTTTTCTGCACCTCTACCTACCAGCTGCTACTGATTCATCATTAAAACCAAAACACTGTAGGACTTCAATCTTTCTGTTTTCTCCACCTCTACCTACCAGCTGCTACTGATTCATCATTAAAACCAAAACACTGTAGGACTTCAATCTTTCTGTTTTCTCCACCTCTACCTACCAGCTGCTACTGATTCATCATTAAAACCGTAACACTGAAGGACTCACATGACATGGGAGGAACCGCTGGGTTGGTGCGGTGCGCACTTCGTCGATCAGGCATGACCTGATAGCAGCACGTGCACAGTACATGAGTGGAGTTCACGCCACACTGGTAGGGTGGGGGCGTGGGTAAGATCTTGTTGTTATCATCTGGGTCCTGATTGGTTGAAGTGGTTCCACTGGTCGACGGTTGGGCTGCAAATCCAGCAGAAAGACTTTTATTTCTTCATTTGTTTTACATAACACCATACTCTAGGATATTTAACAAACAGAATGCCACAGAATTCCTACTAAGGAAATTTGAGTGCCGAAGGTAAACCACTGACCTTTGGCATGTTACTGACAAACTTTCTCATGTCTGACTGCACATCATGTTTTTGTTATATTAGTGAAACACACGTGCTCTTCAAACAGCCACACAGATTTAAACTGTCGCAAGCTATTTATTTATTTACTTTACTTATACGACGGCCGCCAGCATTATGGAGAACCCAGGCAGTGCTCGGGGAACCCATGGCCATTCACAGCTGGCTAGCTGACCTAGCCGAGTACAACTGGAGAGGGAGCCAGCATGAGCTCACAGTAATGTCATAAGCTACCTTATAGCTGAAGTACAGGGACACCAGATATAACACCCAACACAGTCAAAGTATACTAACAAAATATGACACCTTAATTACCCATGACGACATACTAACACCAGACAGAACAGCCTATCTAGCCACAGAACACTGACACCAAATATGACACCCTATCTAGTTACGGAATACTGATGCCAAATATGACATCCTATCTAGCTACAGAATACTGATACCAGATATAACACCCTATCTAGCTACAGAATACAGACACCAGACAGGACAGGACTTATATAGCTATAGACACCAGACAGGACACCCTATCTAGCTTCAGAATACTGACACCAGACAGGTCACCCTATCTAGCTACAGTATCCTAACACCTGATACATCATCCTATCAAACTACAGAACACTGACATCAGACTGGATACCTTATCTAGCTACAGAATACTGACACCAGACATGACACCCTATCTAACTACAGGTTACTGACATTAGACATGACATGCTATCTACCTACAGAATACTGAAACCAGACAGGACACCCTATCAAGCTACAGAATAATGAAACCAGACAGGACACCCTATCTAGCCTTAGAATACTGACACCAGACTGGTCCCCCTATCTAGCTACAGTACACTAACACCTGATACATCATCCTATCTAGCTACAGAATACTGACACCAGACAGGACACCCTATCTAGCTACAGTATACTAACACCTAATACATCATCATATCAAGCTACAGAACACGGACACCAGATGGGACACCCTATCTGGCTACAGTATAATAACACCAGATACATCATCATATCTAGCTACAGAATGCTGACACCAGATATAACACCTATCTAGCTACAAAATACTGACACCAGACAGGACACCCTATGTAGCTACACTATATATCTGTCTAAAGCATACTGACACCAGATACTGCCACCCTACCCAGCTTACTGACACCAGATAAGACACCCTATCTAGTTACAGTAGGCTGATGCCATATATGACACCATATCTAACTATAGTAAAACAAAACAGGATGCGACAATAGCTGGCAGTAAACTAATACCATATGCAACATCTTATGTATACACAGATGCCAGACAGGGCACTTTACATTGGGCACCAGGGCACCAGATACAACCCCTTACTCAGCCAAAGTATATTAAAATATATATATGTTTTTTAAATTACATTCCAACAGAATACTTAGAGTTACCAAATTTCATGACAAGAGTATGATTTTATCACTGTGCTATTACCGGATGTTGTTGCTGTATTGCTTGTAGCAGCAGTTGTCTCCCCTGAGTTAGCCCCTGAGCCATCACCAGGCGTGTTTGTTCTGCCTATGAACCAAAATATAAACATTTCTTTACCCTCAAGGCAACAGGAAAAACCAAACTAGTGCATGCCACATGTCCAAGGTTATTTGACTATCCAAACTAATATACATTAAATCAATTACATGAAGGGGCTCTAATTATGGTGACTCAATCCTGTTAAAACAGGCCGTATTCTGACAATTTAACTTGATGTATTCATTTATTTATTTAACTGGTGCCTTACACCAAAAATATTTCACTTATATGATGGCGACAAGCTTTATGGTGGGAGGAAAACTGGGCAGAGTCCGGGGGAACCCTTGACCATCCTCAGTTTGTTAATTGGATGTAACATACCAGTACAGAAATGTGCAGCGTATCACTTAGTTATAAAGTTTGGCAATACTATCCAATCAGGGGATACATCCTATTTGGAGACTTTATACCTAAGGCCCATTTGCAAGAATTATGCATGTGTAATTTAGGTGCATGTGTATTTCAGGTGCAAGTGTAATTTAGGTGCAAGTGTAATTCAGGTGCATGTGTGGGACAAGTTTGGTAAATTTACGGTAGCTTGAAGAGTGGAACAAAAAAGAGCCGGTGATCTGTCATATATCGCAGGATGAAACATGGGAGACTGTGTCATTCTTAGCACATCTTAGTTAACTCCAGGACATCTTTCTCTAAAATGTCATATGGATGAGAGGTATGGATGACAGAAGGACAAGGAGAGAAAGGGGCCCATAATTATTAATGTACCACTGTACATCTTACTTGCTTTAGGCTCGACATAACCTGGACACTGGCGACACATCGTTGCTGGAGGGCTGCAAGTAATTAAAGCATCGATGCTAATAGTGGCTAACTGACTGAGCAGATGGGTGATTGACTGATGTGCTGTAAAACTGGTTGATTCAAACTATCACATTTAAACAATGAAATTGTAACAACGCAAAGAAACCATTACCTACTCCATGTTACAAGCAAAGAAACCATTGCCTACTCAATGTCACAAGCAAAGAAACCATTACCTACTCAATGTCACAAGCAAAGAAACCATTACCTACTCAATGTCACAAGCAAAGAAACCATTACCTATTCAATGTCACAAGCAAAGAAACCATTACCTACTCAATGTCACAAGCAAAGAGACCATTACCTACTCAATATCACAAGCAAAGAAACCATTACCTACTCAATGTCACAAGCAAAGAAACTATTACCTATTCAATGTCACAAGCAAAGAAACCATTACCTATTCAATGTCACAAGCAAAGAAACCATTACCTACTCAATGTCACAAGCAAAGAAACCATTACCTACTCAATGTCACAAGCAAAGAAACTATTACCTACTCAATGTCACAAGCAAAGAAACCATTACCTACTCAATGTCACAAGCAAAGAAACCATTACCTACTCAATGTCACAAGCAAAGAAACCATTTCCTACTCAATGTCACAAGTTAAGAATATTACAAAAAAATCTTTCTTCACTTCCAGTATTACAGACAGTAATCAGTTTCCCTCTAAACACAGATTTAACTGTTGGAATGGTAAAAGATTATTTGAATTATGTTGTCATAAAATTTGTACATGGATAAACAAAAAGAAAAGGTGATCAGATGTACTGGCAGTATGGTCCATAAATTCCAGATTACAACTGAAACATTTGACTGCATTTGCATCGGTGCAAAACAAAAATCTCAAATAGTACCCTCTTAAAGTAAACATATTTTAAAGGCAGCTTTTAATGGTCTTTTTCCTTAGAATCTCTTCACTTTTATCTGGTCTTTTCCTTTAATGTTGTAATTACCTCACATCATTATTTATTTATTTATTTGAATGGTGTTTTACACCGTACTCAAGAATATTTCACTTCTACGACGGCAGCCAGCATTATGGTGGGAGGAAACAGGGCAGAGCCCGGGGAAAACCCATGACCATCCATAAGTTGCTGTGGCAGACCTTCCCACATACGGCCAGAGAGGACGTCAGCATGAGCCAGGCTTGACCTCACAGCGATCGCATTGGTGAGAGGCTCCTGGACCTCACATCATTAAGAGCTAACGAATGATTTGACAGATTGATTGATTGGTATTTAGCATACTGCTGAAGGATATTTCACTTAAATGACAGCTGTCAGGTTAATGGGTAGAGGAATCTGGAGTGCCAGGTATAAACCACTTACCGAGGGCAGCTACCTGACAGACCTTCTCACCTAAAGCCACAGCCAAACCAGTAAGAGATCAAGGGGTTGCTAGTCACTTCTGACCCATGCTAAGAAATGACTACAGCTTGTCACATATAGGCTTACTTACTGCACTCTCCCATGTATGGTGGCACCCAGGTCATACAGCGCCCTGCCCATCATATTGCCAGCTACTTCCAGGCGACTTCATACACAACACACATGAAATAATTTATCAGTTCACCTGTTTATTCATGTGATTTCACAGAGATAATTCATTCACAAGAAGACAAGAAAGACGGTTGAGGAATGATTGTGTTGCTACTGGGAGTTTTGAGTTTGAAATCTTTTGTCGCTAAAGGTAAAAAGATTCCTACTATACGTATAATGTGACTTGACATTAATTTATCCATCACAAATCTCACTGCGTTCTGGAAACACAAATGACACGTCTTTTCTTCAAAAACTTTTTTTAACCTCACAGATGTTCCACCCTAAATAAATTTCTGTGTTATAAAAAATGTGATTAAAAATAATTGCCTAACCTTTCTGACAGATCACAAGATCAGTAGGACTTTTTTTTACCTTCATGATAAAAGAGTTCAAACTTGACCCTCCTCTAAACTATTGTCTTAATATAGTCTCAATAAGATTTCTTGGGCCCCAACAGATCATTGAAATGATTTATTTATTTACTGGATTGATGTTTTACACCTTACTCAAGACTATTCAACCTTACAACCTTACAACAGCCAACATTATGGTGGGAGGAGACTGGCCAGACCCTGGGGGTAAACCCACAACAATATGCTGATTGCAGGAAGATATCATTAAAATGTTGGTACTGACCAGTATTTTGGTGACAGAGGGCTGGGACAGTCTTGGATATCACCATGGGGAAGTCACGGGGAAACCAGTGTACCTATCTCCTGCCAACTACATGGAAATGTACCTTTCTGTGTCTTCTGCTTTACTGAGTGTATGGTCACACTTTCCACATACTATATGGCTGATGCTTCATACTGTCTGGGCCATTAAGGTTCTACAGTGTACAGTGTTTGTCATCCTGGGTGTACGGTCACACTTTCTGTACTGTCACACTTTTCACATACCATATGGCTGATGCCTCATACTTTCTGGGCCATTAAGGTTCTACAGTGTACAGTGTTTGTCACATTGTGTGTACGGTCACACTTTCTGTACTGTCACACTTTTCACATACCATATGGCTGATGCCTCATACTTTCTGGGCCATTAAGGTTCTACAGTGTACAGTGTTTGTCATATTGTGTGTACGGTCACACTTTCTGTACTGTCACACTTTTCACATACCATATGGCTGATGCCTCATACTTTCTGGGCCATTAAGGTTCTACAGTGTACAGTGTTTGTCATACTGTGTGTACGGTCACACTTTCTGTACTGTCACACTTTTCACATACCATATGGCTGATGCCTCATACTTTCTGGGCCATTAAAGTTCTACAGTGTACAGTGTTTGTAATACTGTGTGTATGGTCACACTTTCTGTACTGTCACACTTTTCACATGCCATATGGCTGATGCCTCATACTTTCTGGGCCATTAAGGTTCTACAGTGTACAGTGTTTGTCATATTGTGTGTACGGTCACACTTTCTGTACTGTCACACTTTTCACATACCATATGGTTGATGCTTCCTACTTTCTGGGCCATTAAGGTTCTACAGTGTACAGTGTTTGTCATACTGTGTGTACGGTCACACTTTCTGTACTGTCACACTTTTCACATACCATATGGCTGATGCTTCCTACTTTCTGGGCCATTAAGGTTCTACAGTGTACAGTGTTTGTCATACTGTGTGTACAGTAACACTTTCTGTACTGTCACACTTTTCACATGCCATATGGCTGATGCCTCATACTTTCTGGGCCATTAAGGTTCTACAGTGTACAGTATATGTGACACTGTGTGTACAGTCACACAGCATTGTCACACTGTGTACGGTCACACTTTCGGCATAATGTACAAGTATATCTGTAGGGCTTACATGCCACTCTGAACCATATTTCACCTTTTCTGCATTGATTGTCACACTTCATGAAGCATCACATTCTCAGTATGGTGTACCAAATTATTTTAGTTAGGCAAAATACTTAATAAAATGACATTCTCTGTAAAATATTTCAGATGTCGATTAAAATAGACTGAAATACATAGTACAATACAGAGGAATATCACCTGTCCATAAGACTCTTCAATGGGAGACAACTCGTGACATACCTGGGGAATACATCGGGTGTTCCATCATCTGAATAAGCCTCTGAGTCATGTTCGTAGTCACCTTCCTCAGAATCATCTGATCTTCGCTGCAGGGTTTTAGGGTACAGCTGTCGGGTGCGGGATAAAATGATAACGTAAATGTTTCAGTAAGTGTAATCTAAATGTAGATATGAAAACTATAGTGGTTAAAATATATATAGTTTGCAAATCTTTACACATGTTCAGCTCCACAATCTTCACAAAATAAAGTTTTCTCTTATGAAATAATTCATGAATTTTACAATTTACAGCTTACACTGTATGTACACTATTTGCTTAAGCGCATGGTTTTCTTCTCAAATTTGATTATTTATTAGATTGGTGTGTCAGGTCGTACTCAAGAATATTTCACTTATACCATCAAGGCCTGCATAACGATGGGAGGAAACCTGGGTAAACCCACAACCATATGCAGGCTGCTGTCAGACCTTCCCACGTACAGCTGGAGAGGAAGCCAGCATGAGCTGGACTTGAACTCAAATGCACTGGTGAGAGGTTCCTGGGTCATTGCACTGTGGTGAAATGCTAACCACTTGGCCATGAAAGGTCCACAGTTAAAATATGGGGACCCATATTTATGGTAATTGTGCAAGATAAGTAGAAAATGGAAGCACAAGAATACTGACATTTTTTCTTTACGAGTTTTAACGGCAAATGAATGGGTATGATGACAGCCAAGCACACTGTTTTGCCCAAGCACACTGTTTTGCTCCACCACACTGTTTTGCCCAAGCACACTGTTTGGCTCCAGCATTCTAGTTTGCTGAGGTGTACTGTTTTGTTTTGTTGTCCGCTGTCGTATATGTGAAATATTCTTGAGTACTGCGTAAAGCATCAATCAAATAAACAAATAAATATTTTATTCTGGCACACTAGTTTGGTAAAGCACATTATTTGTTCTGGTACCCTATTTTGTCATGAACACTATTTTGCTTCAATCTCAATTGTGGCTCAGTTGGTTAGCGCGCTAGAGCAGCGTAATAACCCAGGAGTCTCTCACCAATGCGGTCGATGTGAGTTCAAGTCCAGCTCATGCTGGCTTTCTCTCCGACCGTATGTGGGAAGGTCTGTCAGCTACCTGCGGATGGTCGTGGGTTTCCCCCGGGTTCTGCCCGGTTTCCACCCACCATAATGCTGGCCGACGTCGTATAAGTGTAATATTCTTGAGTACGGCGTAAAACACCAATCAAAAAAAAAAAAAAAAAAAAAAAAAAATATCAATCAAAATCTCAATTTTGATGTGAAAAAGTATACAGCTCTTCCCTCTGAAGTAAATACTGTTAAGTATGTTATAATAGCCTTAAAGTGCTGAGGACCTTTCAGTTCATATTCCCATGACTTAATCCAGGTCCAGGCTTCCTCTTATATGAATAGATGCCATAAAATGTTAAGGTACAAGAGAACTTACCATGTCTCGTGTGATTTTGTTTTTTGCATCCAGTTCTTTGAGGTCTTCTTCTGGTCTCTTCTTATCTTAAAATACAATATTTCACGTATACATTAAAATCAAGGATAAAATATCAAAACCAAATTAAAAATTGAAATAATTCCACATTTACTCAGACATAATCGTCATCAGGTACTAAATGCTAACCCAATTTTGATACAGAAATCATAAAATCATACAGATATAGAAAGGAATCGAAAAACCATGCAAATACAGAGCTGAGCCGATACAAACCTGGATGTTCCCTGAGATAAGCCTCCACCAAATTCACAACCATGTGGTTTTTATTTATTCGTTGAACTTTCATTCGACACTGTGGGTGGAAAACAGAAAACCTGTTAGGGCATGCAATTCTCAACAAGTGACAAAAGGCTGAATGTTTGAGAAGTTAAAAAGTTTCCCAAGGAATGAAGTGTCATTTGTGCCTCAAGAAAGGAAACATCATTTGTGCCTCCACAAAGGAAACGTCATTAGTGCCTCCACAAAGGAAACGTCATTAGTGCCTCCACAAAGGAAACGTCATTTGTGCCTCCACAAAGGAAACGTCATTTGTGCCTCCACAAAGGAAATGTCATTTGTCCATCCAGAAAGGAAATGTCATTTGTGACTCCACAAAAGAAACGTCATTTGTGCCTCCACAAAGGAAACGTCATTTGTGCCTCCAGAAAGGAAACTTCTAATAATGTATTAACCTGAGGCTACACAAAATGAGCCTGCACACAGGATTTTATCATAGTCAGACAACAGCTACAGCTGTTAAGGTTTTCAAACTTGATCTATGAGCTTCCACAAAGTGATCCTACATACAAAATCTTTTTTACAAAATATTTGGGTGAGCTACTGGACAAGAAACATGGCATGAGAAATGGGTGGGCAACCTGACAAACAGACAGATCTCAAATTAATATTTCTTGCTTTTTGTTAAAGAGTGGGATAAACAATAGCAACATTTTGAACTTTTGGTACTTACTGACGGACATTCGTTTGACCTGTCCATCCAGTCACTATAGCAACCAGCACAGAAGGAATGTAGACATGGCTGCAAGCTGCAAAAAGAATCGAATAATCAAACAGTTGCGAAAAGACTAAAAATTTATTTTAATTCAGTTGTAGCTGAACGTAGAAACACTTACTAATGGAATATGCTTTCTCTACTGTGTCACTCAGTTGAGGCCCCAAGTTCAAATCCTCCTCTCATCAGTTTTGGCAATAGTTTTCAGCTGCTATCCCAAATATTCATGGGAAAAACTCAATCTGCCTAAATCCAATTGTTGCATTCATTTCAAAACAGCCATATAAATAAATATCTTTAAAAAAATATTAGCATCAATGAAAATCGGAAATAAAGTTCATAAAATTTATTTTGCAGGTTGCTATTAACTTTTTCAAAATTCAGGACCAAAATCATCTTAACAGTAGATACAGAGCAGGTAAAAGTCTGATATTTTCTGAAAGGCAATAATTTGAGCTGTTTGTGGTAAATACAGAAAACATGATTTGATTAATAATGGATATGTTTTCCTTTCCAAAGTTAAGCAGTCTTTAGTACAGCCTATATATTTAACTGATTCATGTTTTATACCATGCTCAGCATTATTGTGCGTGGGAACCAGGCAGAGACTGGGGGAATGTTACCTTAATGGCAGACTTTCGAGAGAGGAAGCCAGCATGAGCTGGACTTGAACCCATAGCCACCACACTGGCGACAGGTTCCTCAGATACTAGGTCAGTAAGGTCGCTGTTGTAAATGTACAAATGGTCAGAAGCAAAAGGGTATGCTATCCAGCCATAGGAGAAGGTGAACAAGGTCACCTCTCGATATAAAACAAGACAGGTCAAATATTTGGAACAAAGACAATCGCTATCACAAAACAAGCAGGATCAGCCAGGCAAAAACCACCATGAAGACAACCCAGTAGCTCACCAGCAACCTATGAGTGGTGCAACTGTGAAAAGGTTGTGAAACATTGAAAGAATACCACAGTTGGTTGGCCACCATGTCCAATGATCCCATAGGTACAGGGTCTGAAAGATTCCAGTTTTTTTCCTACCTGTCACAAGTGGTAGTGGCATACTGCTGAGAATTTTTATACACTCTACTTCTGTAAAGCTTTGGCACAGAAGACTTGACACATAACAACATTTCTCACCCACCTGATACAATTGTGGAGAATTTCCTGACAGATTATACACACAAGAGACTCGGCAATCGCGTCGCCAGCACTAGGTTTGCTGTCTGTTTTCTCATCTTTGATATCTGATTTCTCAACTTCGGTTTCTGCTTTGCCATGTTTGGCTTCTTCTTTTTCATCCTGGATTTCTGATTTCTCATCTTTGGTTTCTGCCTTCTCATCATTGGTTTCTGCCTTCTCATCATTGGTTTCTGGCTTCTCATCTTTGGTCTCTGATTTTTCCACTTTATACATATCCTGATTCTTAACCTGAGTCTGACCAGCCTTCTCCTGACAGGATCCTTCCTTGTTGCCATGGTAACCATCTCTGGCCCCAGATGTGGATGCCTGATTTGAAGAGGTTTCATCTATTTTCCGTTTTTTCATGACTGAACATGGGCTTTCACTGGTTCCTTCCTTCAGCAGACAAAAAACATGAAGCACTGACAAAAACATGAAGCACAAACAAACTTATTTTTCCTTCCATTACAAGAATAAACACTAAACCAAATGTATACATGTATCAGTAAAATGCCCCATATAAATTCTATAATGGTACTCATACTTATCTTTGGCCATAAATTTTAGCCAACTAGGCATCAAGTTATTTTATAACTTGAGAATGCAACAGTTTTTGCATACCCTGCTTCATGCAGGCCCTATTTCACGCACGCCATGCTTCATGCAGACGTCAACCTAAAAAGTTGTTTAGGTCTGTTGCCATCCCCCTTCCAAAATAACTCATTTTATTTTTGTTGACTTTTCTTTTAACATAACTAAGTCTAATAGAATGCATTTAAGCTTTTAAACTGCTAGCACATACAGCTGTACTTGAAATTTCTCTGATATGACCAGAATGAATTTGTTTTCAGTGTAGAAGGAAAAAGACAAAAAATCATCTAATTTATGGAAAATTTGAACAGTCCCTGCAACTATTCATATTATTTAAGTGCTTTGGAAGCCCTGAAAAATGGTGGGGTGGTATGGGGTGTGGGTGGTGTGGGGGGAGAGTTCTTTGGAGACAAATAAAGGTCATAAAACATTAATACTCCTGTTGATGAAACTTACATTTTTTCCAGCATGCTATCATTTTTACTTCCAACACAAACCTCAAGACATATTAACTAACATCTACATTGTGTCTGTAAATCTCAGACCCAATTTTATGAAGCTTGCATTTTGAGCTAGCCATTTTTGTGTACGTGTAATATTACATTTCATGGCAAAAACTGCTTTAATGGCTGAAAAGGTTGAAGATTTACAGTATTTAGTTACGGAAAAAATTTGAGACAAAATAGAGTTTTATATGCACCTAAAACATAAAAAAAACTTCATACACAATATAGTCATTTATAGTTTTTCATACCTACTTATTTGACTTGTGAATATATCACTTTCACCGCAGACATGTTTAGAGAGTAGAGAACCATCATCTTAACAAGGTACCTGACAACCCTGACAAAGCTTCAGTAGTACAAGCCAGGAAACCTTTGAATTTTGGTTGCGTATGGAGAAAAAAAAATCAGCCAATCAGTACTGACCTCTGGTCCATCTGGCTTAAGACTAATAGCCTTGTGGACATCAGCATCTGGAAAATAAAAACAAAAAAAATTCTTTAGTACGTGTAACTCCAAGAGGGTGATCATGGTTTAAAGGGTAATGAAGGTATGCCAAGAAAATAAAAAAAATTTGTTCATTTTTAAGGCATATTTTATGTCTTGTGATAACACCTTCATCACTTCATAACTACACATCTATAGTTTGCCCGGCAGTGTTCAATTCGGGTACTGCCTGTACCATGATGTTGACACTAAATCCTTGTTTTCAACTTTGACTCAATTCATAGCTACACAAATATAGTTAACCTGGCAGTGTAGAATCCACCCTCTCACTGTAGCTCAGTGTTGAGTCATCATCTTCGTTTCTCAGTGCCTCCATGTCTTGGAAAACATAGCCAATGTCTGCAAATAAGGAAAGGGTTTACTGCATCACTGCGTTTCATGTACTGCCCACAGTGTACTGCGTACTGTGCACTATGGACTGCGCACTGTGTACTGTGCACTGCGAGCTGTGCACTGTTTTACCACTGAAGTTCATTAGTCTGAAGTTTAAGTGCGGTATTCATACCTGTCAATGCAGTGACTGCCATTTGTAACACATGAGTACACTTTTTTTATCCTGCAGTTCTAACTTTTTTGTACAAAAAAATCCAGAAGATTTTTTCACCATCTTACACAAAGGTGTGATATCATGAAATTAGTGATTTAATGTCATTTTTTTTTACTTACTTAATTCTTGATGATTTTTCTTGTATACCAAATAAAACTCATCTCCATGTTCAAGATGTCTGCGCTGTGAAATTAAACATGAAAAGATATAGAATATGGATGTTTGACATAACCCTCTTTAATGAAAGAAAATTAATAATCACAATGTCATTATTATTAAGTGTGTAGATGTTCAGAGGATATAAAAGATATACAAAGATTCAGAGGGAGTGAGCGAGTGAATGCTTTGGGTTTAACGTCGTACTTAGCAATTTTATATGAATTTTACACAATTTTCATATGTCCTATTACATCATAAGAAGACGAAGGAGTCCTTAGAGTCCATGTATGTGTCATGTCCCTCCTTGTTGCAAGACAGATTTCCACTGCTCTTTTATCTAGTGCTGCTTCACTGAGAAGCTTACTGCCCCCGAAGCCGACGCTCTGCCAACGGAGCCATTGGGGCCTGTTGCCAAAGTTTCAGAGCAATACTTTAGCGTGAGTTGCATGGACAAAATCTGTGAGCATGGAAATCCATTTCTGCACAAAGTACCTAATTACAAGAGTAATTATGAAAATAATTACCCAATCGCCATTAAACTTAAGTATGGGGAGTTAAGATGATAGGCAAGATGTATGGTAAGTTTCATCAAAACAGTTAGCACAGTTGGTAGAGCATTCGCTTCGGGGGCAGTAGATCCATAGTCAATCCTGGGTCGGGTCACACCTAAGACCTCCAAAAAAATAAAAGTTGTAACTTCGTCACTTTGAGTTCAGGATTCAGGGGATAGTACAACTACTGGTTGACCCGTGTCAGTGTAATGGATCAAGTGGGGCAGCTTACTTGACTTCGGTAAGTTGTCTCAGTGAAGTAGCACTACATAAAAGAGCGGTGGAAATCCGTCCTGCAACAAGGAGGCACATTACATACACTCTAAGGGCTCCTTCGCTGTCATATGACTGAAAAATTGTTAAACACAACATTAAGTACTACATTAAAATCCAAGCACTCACTCGCTCAAAATTGGTGCAGTAGTTTGGGAAGCAATGCATAGAGAAAATCGTGTTTACAGACAGACTGACACACAGGATGAATCTAGTATACACCTCCCCCCCCCCCCCCCCCCCCCCCCAACTTTCTATGTACGTATCCTTGGGGTTTAACGTTGTACTTAACAGTTTTTCAGTCATATAACCACAAAGTCATTAGGTGTGTGAATATATACTATGTCCTCTTGTGGGCAGGGCAAGTCCACGCCACAGAAGTATCATGCTGAAGATTCCAGACATGACACCCCACTCAGTCACATTCTACTGATCGTACCACGCTAACCAGTCTTATTTCATTGCTCTAACCTCTCAGTGCTGAGCTCAAAGTGAGGTAGCGCCAAGTACCATTTCTGTGTTATGACGGACCCTGGGTTTCAACCCCGCTCTCCAATCAGTACAGTGAGAGCGGTATAATGAACATATAGTGGAATAGATCAATCATTTGTAGTCTACTTTATCTCACAAGAGATCACAACTAGCAATTACCTGGTTCAGGAGAAACTTATTTATATCCAGCTTTTTTAACATCTTATGAATTTCTTGTGGGATTTGAGTCCACGCTGCTACCACTGGACTGAAGGGATATTCCCTCCCAACTCCAGGAAGATGCTGCTTACGTAGCACCTTAACTCCAGGAAGATACTGCTTAAATAGCACCTTAACTCCAGGAAGATGATGCTTACGTAGCACCTTAACTCCAGGAAGATACTGCTTACATAGCACCTTAACTCCAGGAAGATACTGCTTAAATAGCACCTTAACTCCAGGAAGATACTGCTTATATAGCACCTTGACTCCAGGAAGAAACTGCTTACGTAGCACCTTAACCCGAGGAAGATACTGCTTATATAGCACCTTAACTCCAGGAAGGTACTGCTTACATAGCACCTTAACTCCAGGAAGATACTGCTTATATAGCACCTTAACTCCAGGAAGATACTGCTTATATAGCACCTTGACTCCAGGAAGAAACTGCTTATGTAGCACCTTAACCCGAGGAAGATACTGCTTATATAGCACCTTAACTCCAGTAAGGAACTGCTTATATAGCACATTAACTCCAGGAAGATACTGCTTATATAGCACCTTGACTCCAGGAAGAAACTGCTTATGTAGCACCTTAACCCGAGGAAGATACTGCTTATATAGCACCTTAACTCCAGTAAGGAACTGCTTATATAGCACATTAACTCCAGGAAGATACTGCTTAAATAGCACCTTAACTCTAGGAAGACACTGCTTATATAGCACCGTAACACTTGACCCTACATGCAGCACCCAGTTTGAGGTGGCTTTGCAGCTGGGCATTTGAACCAGCAATCTCTGGGTTTGAAGTACGTTTCCACCACTAGATAAAATGGAAATTCCCTTCAGTCCAGCGCTGGAAAGCACCTTTTAGTCAACCATGGGTAGACAAATATACGAGGATCATGAAAAGTTTGGCGCATGACTAGGATGCACAATTTCTACTGATCACAGATTGGTGTTTTGAGGTTTACTTGGCAGATAGGATGATATCCTGCTGGAAAAAAGTAAGTTTCAGTACCAAAAGTAATATTTTAACACATTTATTTGCATCAAAAATGCACTTTTTGGGACAAAATTTTCCGCTACCTAAAATGTAAGCAGTCGTCATACATGACACGTAGTAAAATGTATAGATGACAGACGACCTGTCAATGAACTCCCCACCTCCGAGGAGGGCACAGAAAGTGTACAGATGACAGACGACCTGTCAATGAACTTCTCACCTCCGAGGATGACACAGAAAGTGTACAGATGACAGATGACCTGTCAATGAACTTCCCGCCTCCCAGGATGACACAGAAAGTGTACAGATGACAGACGACCTGTCAATGAACTTCTCACCTCCGAGGATGACACAGAAAGTGTACAGATGACAGACGACCTGTCAATGAACTTCCCACCTCCGAGGATGACACAGAAAGGGTACAGATGACAGACGACCTGTCAATGAACCTCTCACCTCCCAGGATGACACAGAAAGTGTACAGATGACAGACAACCTGTTAATGAACTTCCTACCTCCGAGGATGACACAGAAAGGGTATAGATGACAGACGACCTGTCAATGAACCTCTCACCTCCCAGGATGATACAGAAAGTGTACAGATGACAGACGACCTGTCAATGAACTCCCCACCTCCCAGGATGACACAGAAAGTGTACAGATGACAGACGACCTGTCAATGAACTTCCCGCCTCCCAGGATGACACAGAAAGTGTATAGATGACAGACAACCTGTTAATGAACTTCCCACCTCCGAGGATGACACAGAAAGTGTACAGATGACAGACGAGCTGTTAATGAACCTCTCACCTCCCAGGATGACACAGAAAGTGTACAGATGACAGACGACCTGTCAATGAACTTCCCACCTCCCAGGATGACACAGAAAGTGTACAGATGACAGACGACCTGTCAATGAACATCTCACCTCCCAGGATGACACAGAAAGTGTACAGATGACAGACAACCTGTTAATGAACTTCCCACCTCCGAGGATGACACAGAAAGTGTACAGATGACAGACGACCTGTCAATGAACTCCCCACCTCCGAGGATGACACAGAAAGTGTACAGATGACAGACGACCTGTCAATGAACTCCCCACCTCCGAGGAGGGCACAGAAAGTGTACAGATGACAGACGACCTGTCAATGAACTTCTCACCTCCGAGGATGACACAGAAAGTGTATAGACGACAGACGACCTGTCAATGAACATCTCACCTCCCAGGATGACACAGAAAGTGTACAGATGACAGACGACCTGTCAATGAACTTCTCACCTCCGAGGATGACACAGAAAGTGTACAGATGACAGATGACCTGTCAATGAACTTCCCGCCTCCCAGGATGACACAGAAAGTGTATAGATGACAGACAAAATGTTAATGAACTTCTCACCTCCCAGGATGACACAGAAAGTGTACAGATGACAGACGACCTGTCGATGAACTCCCCACCTCCCAGGATGACACAGAAAGGGTATAGATGACAGACGACCTGTCAATGAACTTCCCACCTCCCAGGATGACACAGAAAGGGTATAGATGACAGACGACCTGTCGATGAACTCCCCACCTCCCAGGATGACACAGAAAGTGTACAGATGACAGACGACCTGTCGAACTCCCCACCTCCGAGGATGACACAGAAAGAGTACAGTTGACAGACGACCTGTCGATGAACTCCCCACCTCCCAGGATGACACAGAAAGTGTACAGTTGACAGACGACCTGTCGATGAACTCCCCACCTCCCAGGATGACACAGAAAGTGTATAGATGACAGACGACCTGTCAATGAACTTCCCACCTCCCAGGATGACACAGAAAGAGTATAGATGACAAACGACCTGTCAATGAACTCCCCACCTCCCAGGATGACACAGAAAGGGTATAGATGACAGACGACCTGTCGATGAACTCCCCACCTCCGAGGATGACACAGAAAGTGTACAGATGACAGACGACCTGTCGATGAACTCCCCACCTCCCAGGATGACACAGAAAGTGTATAGATGACAGATGACCTGTCAATGAACTTCCCGCCTCTGAGGATGAAACAGAAAGTGTACAGATGACAGATGACCTGTCAATGAACTCCCCACCTCCCAGGATGACACAGAAAGGGTATAGATGACAGACGACCTGTCAATGAACTTCCCACCTCCCAGGATGACACAGAAAGTGTATAGATGACAGACGACCTGTCAATGAACTTCCCACCTCCCAGGATGACACAGAAAGTGTACAGATGACAGACGACCTGTCAATGAACTCCCCACCTCCGAGGATGACACAGAAAGTGTACAGATGACAGACGACCTGTCAATGAACCTCCCACCTCCCAGGATGACACAGAAAGGGTATAGATGACAGACGACCTGTCAATGAACTTCTCACCTCCCAGGATGACACAGAAAGTGTACAGATGACAGACGACCTGTCAATGAACTTCTCACCTCCGAGGATGACACAGAAAGTGTATAGATGACAGACGAGCTGTTAATGAACCTCTCACCTCCCAGGATGACACAGAAAGTGTACAGATGACAGACGACCTGTCAATGAACTTCCCACCTCCCAGGATGACACAGAAAGGGTATAGATGACAAACGACCTGTCAATGAACTCCCCACCTCCCAGGATGACACAGAAAGGGTATAGATGACAGACGACCTGTTGATGAACTCCCCACCTCCGAGGATGACACAGAAAGTGTACAGATGACAGACGACCTGTCGATGAACTCCCCACCTCCCAGGATGACACAGAAAGTGTACAGATGACAGATGACCTGTCAATGAACTTCCCGCCTCTGAGGATGAAACAGAAAGTGTACAGATGACAGATGACCTGTCAATGAACTCCCCACCTCCCAGGATGACACAGAAAGGGTATAGATGACAGACGACCTGTCAATGAACTTCCCACCTCCCAGGATGACACAGAAAGTGTATAGATGACAGACGACCTGTCAATGAACTTCCCACCTCCCAGGATGACACAGAAAGTGTACAGATGACAGACGACCTGTCAATGAACTCCCCACCTCCGAGGATGACACAGAAAGTGTACAGATGACAGACGACCTGTCAATGAACCTCCCACCTCCCAGGATGACACAGAAAGGGTATAGATGACAGACGACCTGTCAATGAACTTCTCACCTCCCAGGATGACACAGAAAGTGTACAGATGACAGACGACCTGTCAATGAACTTCTCACCTCCGAGGATGACACAGAAAGTGTATAGATGACAGACGAGCTGTTAATGAACCTCTCACCTCCCAGGATGACACAGAAAGTGTACAGATGACAGACGACCTGTCAATGAACTTCTCACCTCCGAGGATGACACAGAAAGTGTATAGATGACAGACGAGCTGTTAATGAACCTCTCACCTCCCAGGATGACACAGAAAGTGTACAGATGACAGACGACCTGTCAATGAACTTCTCACCTCCGAGGATGACACAGAAAGTGTATAGATGACAGACAACCTGTTAATGAACTTCCCACCTCCCAGGATGACACAGAAAGTGTACAGATGACAGACGACCTGTCAATGAACTTCTCACCTCCCAGGATGACACAGAAAGTGTACAGATGACAGACGACCTGTCAATGAACTTCTCACCTCCGAGGATGACACAGAAAGTGTATAGATGACAGACGAGCTGTTAATGAACCTCTCACCTCCCAGGATGACACAGAAAGTGTACAGATGACAGACGACCTGTTAATGAACTTCTCACCTCCCAGGATGACACAGAAAGTGTACAGATGACAGACGACCTGTCAATGAACTCCCCACCTCCCAGGATGACACAGAAAGGGTATAGATGACAGACGACCTGTCAATGAACTCCCCACCTCCCAGGATGACACAGAAAGGGTATAGATGACAGACGACCTGTCGATGAACTCCCCACCTCTGAGGATGACACAGAAAGTGTACAGATGACAGACGACCTGTCGATGAACTCCCCACCTCCGAGGATGACACAAAGTGTACAGATGACAGACGACCTGTCGATGAACTCCCCACCTCCCAGGATGACACAGAAAGTGTATAGATGACAGACGACCTGTCAATGAACTTCCCGCCTCTGAGGATGAAACAGAAAGTGTACAGATGACAGATGACCTGTCAATGAACTCCCCACCTCCCAGGATGACACAGAAAGGGTATAGATGACAGACGACCTGTCAATGAACTCCCCACCTCCCAGGATGACACAGAAAGGGTATAGATGACAGACGACCTGTCGATGAACTCCCCACCTCCGAGGATGACACAGAAAGTGTACAGATGACAGACGACCTGTAAATGAACTTCCCACCTCCCAGGATGACACAGAAAGTGTATAGATGACAGACGACCTGTCAATGAACTTCTCACCTCCCAGGATGACACAGAAAGGGTATAGATGACAGATGACCTGTCGATGAACCTCCCACCTCCCAGGATGACACAGAAAGGGTATAGATGACAGACGACCTGTCAATGAACTTCCCACCTTCCAGGATGACACAGAAAGTGTATAGATGACAGACGACCTGTCAATGAACTTCTCACCTCCGAGGATGGCACAGAAAGTGTACAGATGACAGACGACCTGTCAATGAACTTCTCACCTCCCAGGATGACACAGAAAGTGTATAGATGACAGACGACCTGTCAATGAACCTCCCACCTTCCAGGATGACACAGAAAGGGTATAGATGACAGATGACCTGTCAATGAACCTCCCACCTCCCAGGATGACACAGAAAGGGTATAGATGACAGACGACCTGTCAATGAACTTCTCACCTCCCAGGATGACACAGAAAGGGTATAGATGACAGACGACCTGTCAATGAACTTCTCACCTCCCAGGATGACACAGAAAGGGTATAGATGACAGACGACCTGTCGAACTCCCCACCTCCCAGGATGACACAGAAAGTGTATAGATGACAGACGACCTGTCAATGAACCTCTCACCTCCGAGGATGGCACAGAAAGTGTACAGATGACAGACAACCTGTCAATGAACCTCTCACCTCCAAGGATGACATAGAAAGAAGGAAAATTAAAAAAAGAATAAGATTATGGTAAATTTGTTCAGTTCAATGTTCCCATGTATAAATATTCTACCATGTTGTCTGCCATGGACAAAAGTACAGTTAGAAAAACTTACTTGATTTAAAATTTTTTCTGTATTTCTGAGGAGTGTGCCATTGGTGCTGAAAAAATAAACTAGATAAAAATGTGGACAAGAACAAATGTACTGATAAGATTTATTTATTTATCTGATTGGTGTTTTACGCCGTACTCAAGAATATTTCACTTATACGACAGCGCCAGCATTATGGTGGGAGGAAACCAGGCAAAGCCCGGGAGAAAACGACAACAATGCACAGGTTGCTGGAAGACCTTCCCACCTACGACCAGAGAGGAAACCAGCATCAGCTAGACTTGAACTCACAGCAACCGCACGCCCCTGTACTGGTAAGATGAGCCTCACTGCAATATGTACAGCAGACTTGGAGCATACACACAAACTGAAATGTATCTACAGTCAAAAGATTTCAGTAAAAATTTACCATACAAACGTGGTGAAATGGAGGATGTTTGATTTCATACAATTAGTCATATTGAAAAGTTACAACTACTCATCGTATCATTTGAGAACATGCAGCTTTATAAAACAGGACGGAATGGCCGGCAAACAACTTGCCTCCCAGCTGCTTTCAACTATTATAACTTCCTTTCATTAAACATTCCATTTAAATTTATTTAGTTGAGTATTAAATGATCTCATAGGAAACCAGCCCACCTTTGTACCAGACACGAGATACCCTGAAGGAATTCTTCACAATCTGAATAAATGAACTTGTCACAATCACAAATATGTGACGACATACCACTCGAGCTCCTCCCAATATCTACTGATGTGCAGTAACAATTTGGATAGGATAGGATCGTTACAGAATTTTACAAAACAATTTCATATCAGTGGACTAAAACATATGGTAACCCATTAGGGTCAAGGTCCAAAAAAAAAAAAAACTGAGAAGAAGTTTTAACTTTTTTATTCTCAATTTTTTTGGGCCTTCTGATGACAACCTCCAGTTGAAGATTTTTTGGGAGCTTGAACCCTTAAACCATTAAAAGCAAAAACAGTCCTGCTGTATGATGTAAAAATGTCAAGAAACCATAGACAACATTAATTTTTTAGCCAGTCACTTTAGCCACTCATCAGATTTGTAGCCAATACAATTTTTCATAGCGGCCCTAACTTAATCTTTGGGATCTTCAGCAGATCAATGGGAGCAGTATCTAGGACTCTTGGTGGTCTCCATCTGTAATTAGTTTTTATCTGCCTCGGTATAGCTGCTGGACTCATTTTGGTCTCTTCCAACTATATCTAGAGTATATCCCATGCCACATTTAGAACAATTGCCCTCAAAATAATGGCACAGTGTTTTGTTTTTTGAAAGAAATTAAACCTATTTTCAATTAATTTGCATAGGGTCCTAGTGAAATGTAATTTCCTCTATCAGAAAAATTTGTTACAAAATAAATTTAGTTCAAGGGTGGAAGGGTTCAAGGGAGGTAACTACATTTACATGTCTAACACTACCTATATTTATAGTTATTTTTTTTTTCCATTTAATTTTTTTTCTTTGGCTATGAAAGGCATCCCCAAAAATGCCATGATTCTCGTTCATTAGTTAACAAAAATGATTTTCAAGCGTTATCTTATGTAAGTCAACTTCCAAGAATGCTGAACCCTCTTTATAGATTTCTGTCAATTAAAATCGCTGTGACTTTGTTGATGTTGTTTCTCTGAAACGAAGCCATTTGAAATAAAAGTAAATGGATTTTCATCAGAAATATAGCGAAAATACGCATAAAACAACAGAAAACTCTCATTGCCTGCAAAGTACTAGGAAAACTTCGCCAGGTAATTTGTGTATAACGTTTGTACATTTTCTTAGGCAAATAAATTCATCACCAAAAACATTCGCATATTTACGAATTTTACCACCATTTCAAAAAATTGTTCTAAATTTGCGACAATGGCGAGCACCAGTGGAAGCTCTGCTACCGTTTCTTTTTTTACATAGTCTTCAAAAACGGATGTGATCCTTGCATAAAAAAATAAAATAAAATAAACGCACGTGGTTTATACAAAACTGAAAAGAGATGAACAACACATGGCCATGTGCATTGCGAGTCTTCACACTGTCGCCATTTCCAAATCTTCAATAGCCAGTATATATTCTCGAGTAAATAATTCTGTCTCTGATTTACCGATCAGCTGTCTCAACATGTTCCAGAGGAAGACATGACATCTCTTTCATATAGAAACTTCTCAATCTTACAGGTTTCATTTTAACTGTGACATGAAATCCCCCTTTCAGCATTACCTAGTATCACGTAACCAGACTTTATCATCTTCATCTCTCTCAATGTAACAATGACTGCTTGATACAAGTTTGTTTGCGGGAAAACTAAGATCACAGCCTGCAAATAAATGAAAGAAAACATTAAGATTTTTAGTCTTTTGGGTGAACATAATATATGTAGGTATGCTTAGGGTTTTACATCGCATTTAAAAAATGTTCAATCAGTCAGGTGGAGATAAGCTAGGGCTGTATACCTATTGTTTTTGGTGGTTTCAGGATCTTTGTTTTTCTCAGAAGCCCTCAATGTAAATATACTGTTTAAACAGGTTTAACATTATTATAATTCAGACCAGTAGCAAAATCTGGACACTAATCCTTTTTTTGTAGAATTATAGTTGTATGCAAATGAGATGATAAGCTGTGGTCAATTAGAAATAACTGCAAGTATCTAAACTTAACAAGATACATTCATTTCTCTACATCTTTGTCTAAATGTATCTCTGTATAAAGTCTTTCTGCATCACATGAATAACAAATTGGCATCACGAATTATATTTCTTCAACAAAGTTTACTCTCCATGGAAATGAGTAATTTCAGGTAAATAAGAGGCTTGGGTAACAAATATGTTCAAAAGATCACCTTTTGCTCTTCCTATTGTAAATTTCTTTTTGCAGATTTCAACTGGTTCACTGAAGAGATCTGTGATTGACACAAGCTGGCCCCATGGGATGTCTTTTGCATCTGAAGACATGGTTGCCTGCAAAAATAATTAATAAACTTAATATATCATATACCATATATAACGTCTGATCAACTGTATTATACTGTATTTAAAAGTAACTGGACTTTGCTCAGTGAGGTAATTAATCCACATTTGCAAATGTCCTGAGTTCTCGCACTCCACTGGATCTGGGTGTTAATTTTCACCCAATGGCATACGGCTTACCATAGTAGCAACATGCATGTTGTATTAAATATCCATCAGCAACCTGTGGCAAAAACAATTCAGAAACTGAAAATCTAAGTGGTTGATTTGATACATTGCCCTTTTATTAGCCTTACAGCCACAGAAAGCAACTTCAGGCTCAAACTTCAAAGGCCACTGTGCGCAACTGGGTGCTTATTTGACGACAATTGCTCCGCTTCACCAGTAATGAGTGTCGTAGTTTGAAGCCTAATGTGGTTTGTATAATCCTATCATTCACAGATATAGTATTAACTATATGTAGACATGTATGTAATGTTCTTGTGATACCCTTATGTTTTCACCTCCTGTTGCTTCCTATGTCTTTAGTAACTTCCTCTAAGGGTCTCCTGATGTCATACATCTACCAATTTATATTCGACCATATCTTTGTTTATACTAAATATAGCATAACAATGAAAGGCCGATAATAACCCTGATCAACCAATGAATATATACAACTTAGATAAGATGACCAGTTACTAAGATTGACCTTATTATCTGCTTCAATGACATGAATGAAAACAATGTAGATCTTTGAAGATTTTTATTTCTCATATACATGTATAAATTTACATGAACACAATCCTCATATGTCCATCTTTTACACCCTTCCCACCTGTGTTTTTTGAAAATACCCTATTTCTTCTAATTTTGGGGACACTTGGTCTGCTCTTTTCAGCCAATGTAAATGCAGCTGTAGCATTAATATTTAGTTTCTCACATCATTAGACCATTTAATGAACAACATGCTCACATCTTTATTTTTCAACAAAGCTGGGAAAGAAACATTGTAGTCTGCTTTCAGTGACACTAATATCTGTCCCCAAATTAAAAGCATTAGGGTATAATAGGTTATACCAATGAATGGCTTAATTTTTATACATATAACTGACATCATGAACTCTCAATGATTGATTTGACACTGCTCCCAAAATGTGCACTGGGTAAAGATTTAGTCCTTACAGGAATATAAAAGCCATGTTTTGTATCTTACTTTGGTTGGTTAAGTTGAAAATTTAGAAATTTATATATTGTCTGTTTCACTGTCTTACAAGATAATCAGACAGAATTAGAAAAGACTTGATTAGAGTATAGATCTGTGAATTGTGAGGGTTGTTTTGATGAGTTGATTGTAATGTTATGCAAAACTAATCTTGTGGACAAAGACAAAGCTAAATGTATGTACAGATCTGCACGTTTTCTGACAAACATCACATATGCATACCTTGGGGAACAAAGTTGGCGCTAGACTTTGACTCAGTATAATGACTACAACACTGGCTAAGCTTGAATAACTACCAGCCAGATTACATGAGCTGTCTGAGAATTTAAATACTAGAGCCTGAATGTTAGTTTCTATCCTGTATGTTCCCCACGCCTTTGTCTATACTATCTGTTTAACTGACTTAAACAACGTTGGCGCAAACTTGAAATTGATGCCATCTTAAATGAAGAACATCAAATTAACAATGGCGGATATGCACTCTACAAGAAGCTAAACCCTTCTCACCAACACGTGGCGCTAGCTTACTGGTAAAATTGATGAACACAATAACTGTGAACCTGGAAATAAAAACATCAACAGGCAACACAACAAGTACACTTGATTCGAGTAGGCCTACAAACTGCAGTACGAGAATCCTAGAGTAAACATAACCTGAAAAAATCTGCTCTGTTTCGCACTTTCTGGCCCCATAATGTGCAATTATTAGAAGTTTATAACCTACACTAAACTTTCGTACGGAAACCAACCAAACAGACTACACACTTACATAAAGATGTCAGCGTCAATGTGCCTACAGAAAAGTGGTTTTCTGCACCAAACTTCACGACAACACACCAAGTGATCTTGTAATGGCAAGAAACACGCTTCCGCTGCATTCTATACTGTATTGTATTTATAGTGGTTTCATCATTTTTTCTTTTTTTTTAGGAAATATTGCTCCAGGAGACGTACATGTTTTTGACTTTAAAAATTTGCTAAAGTGACATATTACTGTAATATCATTTTGAAAAACAGTTTGGTTTGTATAAATCTTAGTTTTAAATTATTTTTATTTTTGTGAAACCGAAATCCACAAAGAATCGAAATACGCTATACCAAAGACGCGCCACAACACGGGCAGCAGACGAATCTTGTGAGAGACCAAAGTATATACATTCTAAAACAGACATGTACTGTACCTACTGCCTCCATTGAGATTACTGCTACCTCCGTGTCTCGGTACCGTAGTCACGTAGATAGGCGCGTGATCTCGAGTGAAATATGTCAAGTGCCTTCACGTGTAAGTCGCGGTTTTTATTGCGAAAGCTAACCGCTGTGCCCAAAAGCTGCTTATTTCAAAGATTTCTTCGGGTGACGAAGTCAAACAAGTATCGGTTTTCTACGATGGCGGGGTCTGACAATTACGCAAAACTTTTTAGCAGTGAGAAAATTGCCCAGGCATACGCCCGTTTTCGCCCCGATTACAATGCTGCTGTATGGGATGTGATTATGGACTACTGTGAAAAAGGAACTTGCCATTTTGAACTGGCCGTGGATGTTGGGTGTGGAACAGGCCAGAGCACCTTACCACTGTCTGAACGTTTTAAACAAGTCATTGGAATAGATGTCAGCGAGCAACAAATAAAACACGCTCAGTCTAACTCCAAAGCTTCAAACATTTCATATCGAGTTGGGGCCGCGGAAGATTTGAGCAAAATCCAGGACGGCAGTGTTGATTTGATAACTTGTGCGCAAGCCTTGCACTGGATGGACCTTGAGAAGTTCTACCCAGAAGTTACCAGAGTTTCACGTCCTGGCGGATCTCTGGTAGCGTATGGATACGGTATATGGTGTCTGGATGTGAAGGAAGCAGAAGATATTTGTATGCAGGTATCTGTTGGACATGTTAAGGGAAAATATACTTCTCAACAGATGATGACAAACTTGACCATAAAGATCAGATTTGTGAAGGGTGTACTTAAAAACTTGCCAAACTTAAAAGAAAACAAATAATTTAACCTTAGTTATATTGGAAGAGAAATGATGTCAGTGCGCCCTTGGGCTATGGAAGTAACTCGTGCTTGATTGGTTAAAACTGATAACATGGCTGCACTTTTGATTTTCTCTATGTGTGCCAATTTGCTTACTTTGAACTGCAAGATCTCAGTTATACCACATCACAAAAATATAAAGGTTTACTTTTTAAACTTGGTGTGGGATGGTTTATCAGTGCATATATACATTCGATCTAGTCTTGTCTTTTCTTTTAATATGACTCTGCATAGCTACATATGATGCTGTCCTTTCATTGAACTAATTTATTTACTTAACTGTGCTTTTATGTCATACCCTAAGACTTTAACATGCTGACTTTCTCTCCAGGTACACATGGGAAAGTCTGCCAGCAGCCTGTGGATGGTCGTGGGTTTCCCTCATGCCCGGTTTCCTCTCACCATAATGTTAGCTGCCATCATGTGAAGCATTCTTGAGTATGGGGTAAAACACTAATCAAGTAAATAAATAACTTTGGCACTGCCTAGATTGGCACTATTTACATGTAGCTTGGCACTCAGCATGAGGGGAATAGATGAAATACTGGTCATTATAATATAGCTGTTTGAGGAGCTGTGGCTGGTGTCTTCAGCATGGCTTTCCTGTGAGGCAGCACTGTAAATATATCACCATTGGGTCCAGTCTGTTACAAGGAAACACTGTAAAGACTGAAATAATGTTGACAGTGACGTTAAACCTTAAGCAGACAGAACGAGCAAATGTTATGCCATACTCAAGACTATATACAAGTGCACCCAGATTGATAGGAGTCGAGTTTATGTGTGTAGGAAAGCAGACAGATCCAGGTGAAAAACACTGGCCTCTTCTTTAGGAGCCTTGTGTATTGCTAATATAACTAGTGTAATGATTGAAGCTGGACTTCATCTCATTGCCTGGAGTCATGCAGTGAGCCAACAAGAGTCCTTCAGCAAATTATTAAAGTGTCTTCCCTTCTGTTTATGATGTAGCTACAATTGAATTCATTGTCTGGAGTCATGAAGTTAGCCAACAAATTCGTTCAGCAAATTATTAAAGTGTCTTCCCTTCTGTTTATGATTTAGACACACTTGAACTCATTGTCTGGAGTCATGCAATTAGCCAGCAAGGGTCCTTCATCAGATTGTTAAAGTGTCTCCCCTTCTGTTTTATGATGCAGGTACTGGTAGGTTGATGTCACAAGTCTTGTCTGATATGAACTTCATATGTTTATGTCTAGCACTTACAGATGTTTGCTTTCAAAGGCTGAGTCACTCAAGGTATGGGTTCAGACTTGGTCATGGATATAGAACTTCACTGCTAGGTAGGAGTGATTCATTGTTTGCACAGTATGAAGCTCTGAGTCACTCAAGGTATGGGTTCAGACTTGGTCATGGATATAGAACTTCACTGCTAGGTAGGAGTGATTCATTGTTTGCACAGTATGAAGCTCTGAGTCACTCAAGGTATGGGTTCAGACTTGGTCATGGATATAGAACTTCACTGCTAGGTAGGAAGGATTCATTGTTTGCACAGTATGAAGCTCTGAGTCACTCAAGGTATGGGTTCAGACTTGGTCATGGATATAGAACTTCACTGCTAGGTAGGAAGGATTCATTGTTTGCACAGTATGAAGCTCTGAGTCACTGAAGGTATGGGTTCAGACTTGGTCATGGATATAGAACTTCACTGCTAGGTAGGAATGATTCATTGTTTGCACAGTATGAAGCTCTGAGTCACTCAAGGTATGGGTTCAGACTTGGTCATGGATATAGAACTTCACTGCTAGGTAGGAATGATTCATTGTTTGCACAGTATGAAGCTCTGAGTCACTCAAGGTATGGGTTCAGACTTGGTCATGGATATAGAACTTCACTGCTAGGTAGGAGTGATTCATTGTTTGCACAGTATGAAGCTCTGAGTCACTCAAGGTATGGGTTCAGACTTGGTCATGGATATAGAACTTCACTGCTAGGTAGGAGTGATTCATTGTTTGCACAGTATGAAGCTCTGAGTCACTCAAGGTATGGGTTCAGACTTGGTCATGGATATAGAACTTCACTGCTAGGTAGGAAGGATTCATTGTTTGCACAGTATGAAGCTCTGAGTCACTCAAGGTATGGGTTCAGACTTGGTCATGGATATAGAACTTCACTGCTAGGTAGGAATGATTCATTGTTTGCACAGTATGAAGCTCTGAGTCACTCAAGGTATGGGTTCAGACTTGGTCATGGATATAGAACTTCACTGCTAGGTAGGAGTGATTCATTGTTTGCACAGTATGAAGCTCTGAGTCACTCAAGGTATGGGCTCAGATATGGTCATGGATATAGAACTTCACTGCTAGGTAGGAGTGATTCATTGTTTGCACAGTATGAAGCTCTGAGTCACTCAAGGTATGGGTTCAGACTTGGTCATGGATATAGAACTTCACTGCTAGGTAGGAAGGATTCATTGTTTGCACAGTATGAAGCTCTGAGTCACTCAAGGTATGGGTTCAGACTTGGTCATGGATATAGAACTTCACTGCTAGGTAGGAGTGATTCATTGTTTGCACAGTATGAAGCTCTGAGTCACTCAAGGTATGGGTTCAGACTTGGTCATGGATATAGAACTTCACTGCTAGGTAGGAAGGATTCATTGTTTGCACAGTATGAAGCTCTGAGTCACTCAAGGTATGGGTTCAGACTTGGTCATGGATATAGAACTTCACTGCTAGGTAGGAATGATTCATTGTTTGCACAGTATGAAGCTCTGAGTCACTCAAGGTATGGGTTCAGACTTGGTCATGGATATAGAACTTCACTGCTAGGTAGGAGTGATTCATTGTTTGCACAGTATGAAGCTCTGAGTCACTCAAGGTATGGGTTCAGACTTGGTCATGGATATGGATATAGAACTTCACTGCTAGGTAGGAGTGATTCATTGTTTGCACAGTATGAAGCTCTGAGTCACTCAAGGTATGGGTTCAGACTTGGTCATGGATATAGAACTTCACTGCTAGGTAGGAGTGATTCATTGTTTGCACAGTATGAAGCTCTGAGTCACTCAAGGTATGGGTTCAGACTTGGTCATGGATATGGATATAGAACTTCACTGCTAGGTAGGAGTGATTCATTGTTTGCACAGTATGCACAGTATGGGGGGAGGGGGGTGCTGGGCACTCAGGTTTCCTCCACCCATAAAACGGAATGTCGTTGCATAAGTTATTAATTTGTTTTTTTATTTGATTGGTGTTTTACGACGTACTCAAGAATATTTCACTTATATGACGACGGCCAGCATTATGGTGGGAGGAAACTGGACAGAGCCCGGGGGAAAACCAACAACCATCTGCAGGCTGCTGTCAGGCCTTCAAACGTACGGCCGGAGAGGAAGACCAGCATGAGTTGGACTTGAACTCATAGCGACCACATTGGTGAGAGGCCAATGAGCCATGGAGGCTCCCATTGCATAAGGGAAAAATTCTGGAGTAAGTATAGTGTAAACAGCAATCAGATATATAAACCAATTTTTCTGTTACAGTTCTATGGAGAAACGTTGGGTCCATATTGGGGAACAGGTAGGAAGCATGTAGAGGAGAAATATTCCCAGTTTGCTCTGCCATTTCCAGGCTGGGTAAGGTGAGTGACAGATGTTGTCTTGTGAAATGGATCCTATGTTTCAATTTAGCCGTTATTTATAGACTCCATTACATTGTGTGTATATTTAAATGTCTGCAGTAATGAAGTAACTCGAGTTACTCACAATGGACAGTTCTTTGTGTTGAAAATGCCAACGTTGGGTTCGTATTTTGTCATGGTTACCATATCTCATGTGTCATGGTGACCTCAGCCCATTCCACTTCCCAGTCAGGGCACACACACTTCCCAGTCAGGGCACACACACTTCCCAGTCAGGTCGAACACACACTTCACAGTCAGGGTACACACACTTCCAAGTCAGGGCACATCCACCTCCCAGTCAGGGCACACACACTTCACAGTCAGGTCGAACACACACTTCCCAGTCAGGGTACACACAGTTCCAAGTCAGGGCACATCCACCTCCCAGTCAGGGCACACATACTACCCAGTCAGGTCGAACACACACTTCACAGTCAGGGTACACACGCCTCCGAGTCAGGGCACATCCACCTCCCAGTCAGGGCACACACACTTCACAGTCAGGTCGAACACACACTTCCCACTCAGGGTACACACAGTTCCAAGTCAGGGCACATTCCTTCCCAGTGAGGGTACACACACTTCCGAGTCAGGGCACACTTACTTCACACTCAGGGTACACCCACTTCACAATTAGGGCACACTCACTTCCCAGTCAGGGTATACCCACTTCACAGTCAGGGTATACCCACTCTTCAGTCCAGGCATACCCACTTCCCAGTCAGGGCACACCCACTTTCCAGTCAGGGCACAAACACTTCCCAGTCAGGGTACACCCACTTTCCAGTTAGGGCACACACACACCTCACAGTCAGGCTATACCTACTTCAGAGTCTGGGCACACTCCCTTCTCAGTCAGGGTACACCCACTTCCCAGTCAGGGTATACCCACTCTCCAGTCTCAGTATACCCCCAGTTAGGGCACACCCACTTCCCAGTCAGGGTGCACACACTTCCCAGTCAGGGTACACACGGTCACTTCGCAGTCTTCGCACTCACACTTCCTAATCAGGGTACACCCACTTCCGAATTAGGGTACACACACTTCCCAGTTAGGGTGCATGCACACCTCCCAGTCAGGACGCACACACACTTCCCACTCAGGGCACACCCACTTCTCAATTAGGACACACACACTTCCCAATCAGGGTACACTCACTTTCCACTCAAGGCATGCACTCACTTCCCAATTAGGGTGCATGCACACCTCCCAGTCAGGGCGCACACACGCTTCCCACTCAGGGCACACGCTCATACCCACTCAGAGCACACACACACTTCCCAGTCAGTGTACACACACTTCCCAGTCAGTGTACACCCACTTCACAGTCAGGGTGCACACTCTTCCCAGTCCGGGCACACACAGTCACTTCTCAGTCTTCGCACTCACACTTCCTAATCAGGATACACCCACTTCCGAATTAGGGTACACACACTTCCCAGTCATGGCACACCCACTTCTCAATTAGGGCACACACACTTCCCAATCAGGGTACACTCACTTTCCACTCAGGGCATGCACTCACTTCCCAGTTAGGGTGCATGCACACCTCCCAGTCAGGACGCACACACACTTCCCACTCAGGGCACACCCACTTCTCAATTAGGACACACACACTTCCCAATCAGGGTACACTCACTTTCCACTTAGGGCATGCACTCACTTCCCATTTAGGGTGCATGCACACCTCCCAGTCAGGGCGCACACACACTTCCCACTCAGGGCACACCCACTTCTCAATTAGGACACACACACTTCCCAATCAGGGTACACTCACTTTCCACTTAGGGCATGCACTCACTTCCCATTTAGGGTGCATGCACACTTCCCAGTCAGGGCGCACACACACTTCCCACTCAGGGCACACGCTCATACCCACTCAGAGCACACACACACTTCCCAGTCAGTGTACACACACTTCCCAGTCAGTGTACACCCACTTCACAGTCAGGGTGCACACTCTTCCCAGTCCGGGCACACACAGTCACTTCTCAGTCTTCGCACTCACACTTCCTAATCAGGATACACCCACTTCCGAATTAGGGCACACACACTTCCCAATCAGGGTACACTCACTTCCCACTCGGGGCATGCACTCACTTCCCAGTTAGGATGCCTGCACACCTCACAGTCAGGGCGCACACACACTTCCCAATCAGGGTGCACACACACATTGCCAATCAGAATGCACACCCACTTCCCACTTAGGACAAGCGCACATTCCCACTCAGAGCACATGCACTCCCCACAGTCAGGGCACACACACCCTTCCCAGTCAGGGCACACATACATTCCCAGTCAGAGCACATACACTTCCCAATTAGGGTGCACCCACTTTCCAGTCAAAGCACGCTCTCACTTCCCATTTAGGGTGCACACACACCTCCCAGTCAGGTCGCACACACACTTCCCAGTCAGGGCACACGCACATTCCCAGTCAGGGCACACACACATTTCCAGTCAGGGTACACCCACTTTACAGTCAGGTCGAACACGCACTTTCCAGCCAGGGCACACTCCCTTCTCATTCAGGGTACACTCATTTTCCAGTCAGGTCGAACCCACACTTTCCAGCCAGGGCACACACCCTTCCCAGTCAGGGCACACACACATTCCCAGTCAGGGCACACACACATTTCCAGTCAGGGTATACCCACTTCCCAGTCAGGATATACCCACTCCCCAGTCTCAGTATACCCCCAGCTAGGGCACACCCACTTCCCAGTCAGGGTACGCACACTTCCGAGTCAGGGCACACAGTCACTTCTCAGTCTTGGCACTCACACTTCCCAGTCAGGGCACACCCACTTCTCAGTCAGGGCACACACACCTCCCAGTCAGGGTACACACACTTCCCAGTCAGGGTACACACAGTCACTTCTCAGTCTTGGCACTCGCACATCCCAATCAGGG